>NC_080710.1:25563279-25863279 GCF_019097595.1 Hemibagrus wyckioides | reverse complement strand
GAAATAGCAATTTAGCATTACATTTGAGATTTAAGGACAAATATGCCAAATAATTGCTTTATGGGCAAATCATCTTAAAATCACGTGCATGTGAAGGAGAACAAGGACCTGCAGAATGCCCTTTATCTCTTTATACACAATAAAAATGGTAGGTTAACTAACTAGTCACTAATGACTGCATGGTTCTGTTAAATATATATATTATGTGGCACATCATGTGGGCTCCTGGGGGTTAGCTGTAAATGTATGTATTTTTATTAGGAGGCTGTGAAAATGTTTTCTAGCCAAACGTGACTCATAAGACACTGACTGTGAGTGGAAAAAAAAATCTAAATCAATCTTGGAAGGTTTTGGTGCTTTCTGTGTAATGAGGTGTTGATAAGATCTGCTTAAAAAAAACCTAAAAAGCAAACAGCTACAGCACTTTAGATTCCTGCTTGTGTGTTACCATAATTAGTGATTAATGACATTAGACCAGTGAGGTGGAAGGCACATCCTGGTTAAGTTACTAATACACATTTTAAAATGATAGACAGAGCATAATACTATCTGTCCATCTTTTTTGGGAAATCCATTTGCCCTTTTTTGCTTGCTTGTGTCACATAACGTAACAAATCTATAAAATTCAACATTATATCTTTTTGTATAAATGTTTTATGATGGGGTATCTAGATGTCAGGTAATTGGATTTCTTAAGATCATAGGTCATCTTTAAGATCACACACTATTCTCTAAAGGGATTTGTGAATGCTGACTTTGACTACAGGACTTTCACGTGTACATGTGATTATAGATGAAAATGACAAAGCATGTGTTTTTGCACTAGAGCTCTGCGAGAACATACTTTGGTCTCCTTCGTAACATGGCAGCCTTTTTCTCATCTGGTGGGCTTTGAGGTGAGCCGAGCGTACTGCCAGGGAGTTCGGGAGGGAGGGGGAGGTCAGTCAGGAGGTGGCGAGTTTTCTTTTCTGGTTTCTTCTTCCCTGAGTGTGTAGAGTTCTTCAAGCTATATAACAGACAAAAATAGGATGCTGATAAATAATTCTGCTGATAAATAATACATACATGTTCAGAAATAAACAAGAAACACAAAAATATTTATGAATATATCAGAACAGACCTATCAGTTCCATCTATGTGGTCTGTGAGGTTGGGCAAAGGAAGAGAGGACAGTGAGGACACTGGAGCATTTCCTTTCTCCTTCTCCTTCCCTGGAGCAGCTGGGCCTTTCCTCTTCTCCTCTTTTACCCTGCCCTCTCTGCTAGATGGAAGCACCTCCGAGCTGCTCTTGGTGGTCTTGTCGACAGGGGACTGTGGCTGGCTCGATACAGGGCTTCTTGGGCCTTTCTCAGATGCCGGAGGAGGAGATGGAGGTCGTGTCTTCTTCACTGTGTGATTGGTAATGGGGCTGGGCTGGGGTGCAGTGGAAGATGAAGATGAGCCCTTGGTTGGTGTGGAGGCATTGCTGGAGCTCTTGGCGCGTGCAGCCTCAGCGGCCTTGGCCCTCTTCTGCTTGCTGAGCTCGGCAGCCAGACTGCTCTTGAAGGTGAGGGTGCTGGGTGAAAGACTAGAGGGTCGTGAGCGAGAACGTGAGTGACGATGACGGCTACGAGACCGCGAGCGGCGTGATGACGTGTATGGGCTGCGTGAACGTGATTTCCCTGGACGCCTAGAGCAGAAAACATGAGATTTTTAAAAAAAGCAGATCACTAAAATCAATCATTTTCTTTACAGCTTCATTAACCAGCAAGTTCATTTCACCTGGAGGAGCTCAGCAATCATTAATTATCAGCCAGACAACAAAAAGGAAACATTAAAAGGATACGTTCTGTCTGTGACAAATTATCATAACATTAAAAATGATTTTCCACTGTAGCACGACATCAAAATATGCAACACAGCTAGCGTTTAAAACTGATCTGTATATCAAAAGAAATAAAGATGAATCACTCAAACTCAATTTTGTACATGATGACTTCAAGTATGAATTAAATTTCCCTTTGAGATAAAAAGTGTTATGTGGAAAAAGTGACAATGCCATATTCATTCATATACTCAGGTTTCAGCTGAAACCGCACTGAAACAAATACATAAATTGAAGTTTCATCAAATGCAACGGTTCAAAATGTTTTGATGAAACTGATCATTGGTACCATCATCGTTTGGAAACGAGTAACAGGTTTTAGTTTTACTTGCACAGAAAAGAAGGTTGGGCTTCAACTAGGTCAAAGTTCAACCATCTCATGGCCTCTGAGAAAACTTTATCCATACTGTAGCTGCTTAAACCAAGGTCAAATGTTAAAAAGCACAGACACGTCGAACATTAAAAGAAAGATATGGATAAATTGTGTAATCACACTCCACAGCATGCCCCATAAAGCCTTTCATATTAGGCCATCTAACCAGAGGACACCATGTGGGTTGTTAGTTACTTATTAGTCACTGAACAGACAGGTGAATGTCGATCACCCTAGAGGCACTTCATGGTCATTTTACATAACAGAAATTTTAATATTCATCCTACAATAAAGTTTCAAGCTTACTCAAAGAGAATGTAATGGAGTAAAACTTTTATCTGAACAGGTTTAGTTCACCTCTGAGCTGACAGTGTAACATTAAAAACTTTCCACAACAAGGCCAACATGAGGCAACCTGTACAAATTAATCTGTCTGATCACTGGTCTGATGGTGAATGCAGGGGTGTCTGTGTAGGAGGAAAAAAAATAAAAGAAATATCCGTCTATGGCACCTGCATGAACGAGGGCCATTGAACAAAAATGGTGTATGTTTGAGAAGAGAGAAAGAGCCCCAAGGGACAGCTTCAGTACTGAGCTGGGACTGGAGATCACTGAAGGCTCTGCATCAGGCCATGTGCTGCGTCCTGCCACGAGCAGAAGTTTCGGTATGTGTGTGAATGTATATGTGGCGTTACCTCTGCTCTGGACTGGGGCTGACTGACTTCCTGTAGGGGCTACGGGAACGTTTTCGGCTGTACGGGCTGGAGGTGTGATCCCACGCTTCGTACGGACTCGGGGTGCGGCGCCACGCGTACGGGCTTCCCGGGGAGCGCTTCCGCTTGCTGGACGGCGACTTGGACGCGCTGTAGCCGCTGTACGGCTCCGCGTCCCGTCCGTAGTAGGTCGAGCTTGGCGAGAGCCGTTTGCTCCCGTAGCTAGAAAACTGATTGTAGCTTGGAGACTGGTAGCCGTAAGGGTACGAGGAATACGGGCTCTCGGCTTTATTAAAGCCCGGGCTTCTTCGGTAGGCCCGGAGCTCCTCGCGCTCGTCCCGATAGGCTTGTGGCGTGTCTCGGTATGCAGAAGGAGGCTCCTTGTCCGACTTGGTTCTGCTTTTGTGTCGCTTGGCCTCGTGTTTGTTGTCCGCGGACGATTTCTTGCCGTTGCTGTCGTGGTTTCTCGTCCGCTCCCGTGATTTAGACAGCGCGTCCCTCTCGCGACTCGCTTTCTGATCTTTGATTTTCAGCTCCCTCTCCTGCCGGCTTCCTGAGGAGTCCGGGTCTCTGCGCGATTTTCTGCCCGGCGTCACATCGCCATCTCGAAGCTCGCCTAGGTCGGCCCACTGGTCGGCTCTGGGTGACGGACTGCCCGAGAACCGCTCCGACTGCGAGCTCACGTCGTCGTACTCCACCGCCAGACCGTGTGCGTACCCATCCCTATGGAAGCCGTCCGCTTTCTCGGGCGAGCGCCGCGTCTCCCGCTCCCTGCCGTGCTTGCGCCTCTTGCGCCGTGACGCCGATGAGCGCCGCTTCCCGTCCCGGTGCCTCTCCCGCCGGGTGGCGTTAACGCTAGCACCGCCGCTCCCGGGAGCTTTACTCCGCCTCTCATGTCTGCGGTTCCTTTGTGCCGAGGGGCTCCGGCCCCGACCGTCGTGAGAAATCTCCGGATTAGGCATTGATCGCGTTTAATCTCCCCGTTCTGAAAGGTTTGTTTCCAGGTGACCGGTCCCCGGTAAAAACAAAGCAAAACATTTGAAACAAATATAGCTGGTAGCTAGCTATATAGCTAGCCAAATTAGCTAGCTAAAATAGCCAGAGTCTCCTCCAGCCGCGGGTTTTGTCTCTTCTGCACAAAAGCCAATCCACAGCATCAGTACAGCGAGCAAATAATCGGTCGAAGAATATATTCTTTAAATGGTCCAGAAGCCGAGACAATGTCTTGGTAATCCAGTTGCGAGCATTTCAGCATGTGTTAGCCGGCTAACTGTGATTAGCTTGGTAGTTGACTAGCTGCCGCTAACTTAGCGAGCCATCGCATGAAGAGCCTTCTTCTTCTTCTTCTTCTTCTTCAAATCGTCTTCCATGGCTTCATACTACTGAATGTTTCTCCATTTTAACCAGGAGTGGTGTTCAGGCGCTGTTGTAACTTGTGGAAAATAAGATTGCTAGAGAGAAACAAACCCAAGAAAAGAATTCGTGTACTCTTTCAGAGTGAAACTTCTTGACGCTTTTGCCCTCACACTACTGACTCTCACTAACAAGGAAGTAGCTACGCAAAGCTAGGCTTGCCTCGCTGGCTAGCTTACATTCCTCTTCAGCAGATTCAACAAATTAAATACACATTTAAAAACATCACAACGAATGTCCCTTTCAGAGAGATCAGTGGCTAAATTAACGAGATTATTGTAATTATAATATGTTAATTATTTAGGAATTTGGTATAATAAGACTTTTTTGTGTGTGTGAGTGTGTAGCGAAACCCGCGTTGGAAACATGTTACTACAAGGCCTCTCTGAGCACTGTAAAGGCCTTCAATCATGGCAGAGACGCTTAGAGCCGTGGCACTTAACTTCTCTCAACTGCGTAAATACTGCAATACACACCCTTCCCACTAGAGGGCGAGTTCGACCCACATCTGTGATGAAAGATTCTTTAACCCAACACACACACACACAATTTCTCATCCAACTAGATATTCAAGGGCAAAAGATTCTACACACTTGACCAGCACACCCATATGATCTTCTTGAACATCTTATTGCTGTTATAATAAGCTCCAAGAGCATTAAGAACATTAGTGAGGAGGTTTGGGGTGTCGTCTGTGTTCCAGTTCATCCCAAAGGTGGCCAGTGGGGTTGAGGTCAGGGTTCTGTGCAGGACACTGCAAACTGTACAAACCATGTGTACATAAAGCTTGCATTGTGTCATGCTGGAAGAGCTTGGTCCTCTTAGTTCCAGTGAAGAGAAAACAAAGACTTAAAGATGCAAAGCTATTCTAGACTATTGTGTGCTCCCATCTTTGGAGCAAGAGTTTGGGGAAGAACCAAACAATAGCATGATTGTCAGGAATTATGTACACTATATTGCCAAACATTTTTGAGACACCCCTACAAATCAGGGAATTCAGGTGTTGTTTTTCAGGGGTTGGGCTTGGCCACTTTTAATGCTTCAGCATACCAAGACATTTTGGACACAGTTTGGGGATGACCCCTTCCTGTTCCAACATGACTGCACACCAATGCACAAAGCAAGGTCCAGAAAGACATGGATGAGCGAGTTTGGTGTGGAGGAACTTGACTGTCCTGCACAGAGTCCTGACCTCAACCCGATAAAACACCTTTGGGATGAATTAGAGCATCATATTGCAGTCACGTTGTTCCTTTTACCGAAACTAGGGGGCTGAGCCCAACCCCTAAATTCAATGATTTGGAGGGGTGTCCCAAAACTTTTGGCAATAGTGTATATGACTAAACTATGATTTAACTTTACTGGTCCGACAAGGAATAAATAGAAACTGTGTTGTCCTTATGTGTTGTTATATATAAGATCATAACATCAGAATTATGTCACTACGTTTAAATAGAGTCTGAATAACGATTTTATTTCTAATAAAAAAAAAAAAAAAAAAGTCATCACTTTCAATTTATTTTTTCTTTCCAATGGCTCACAGTACAGAAGTCATAGAGACAAATACAGAGGGATATGGCTAATTCAGCAGAAAAAAAAAAAAAAAGAAAGAAAGAAAAGTGTGTGGTGCCAATGAAATTAAGTGCCAATGGCGTGGTCAACTACTGCAGGAGTTAAACGTATGTACATGGATGTTTATAAACCTGTAAAGTGTAAATCATTTGGAACAGTCACATTAGATGCCTATATACTGTACAAAAATGCAAAACAAGTTAGATAAATTACAAACTGATCTGCGAGTGATAAAATAAAGTTTTTGCCCCGTGCAATCATTCACAATGACCTTTGACGGAAATGAATCCTGGAAGAACAGATCAGCATTAGAAACAAAACATAGTAAATGAAACTTTTTTTAAAAATGGCAATGCAAAAAAAATCTTCACTGCTGCTACAGAGTGAAGAGTAAAATGATGGGTCCTGCCAAATATAAGACAGAACAGTGCATTTCACAAAGAAAACATTCTAACAAGTCCGTACATGAATTAAATTGGGTTGTATTGAATTCAGTCTAATAATTTGCATGGACACGAACATCATTCATACAGTTTTTAAACAAATCTTGTGTGCATGTGCACACGCTTGCACGCACGTGAACAGGTACGTTTGAGCCATTGCGAATAAGCAAGAAATTAGCACCATGACAGGATTAGTAAATAAGTAGGCAAAGCACAGCTTAGTAATTTTGCTACAAAAGCCCACCATGGTTATCTCACACTACCGTTCCAACATACAGTATTTCATACTTAAGCTTCAACAGAGTTACAGTTCAACATTTGATACTATATTAACCGTGAACTATGAATAACCATAAATGGCATCGTGGTGGTTACAGGTGTAAAGATCTCAATTTTAAAAACTGATCAAATCTACAAAATGGTTTGTCCCAGATTTCTGAAAACTCACAAACCTGGCAATGATGGTGTTGTGTTATCTAAAACCTTTAGTGTCACTTGTCCATTTAAAAAAACAAAAAAAAAAAAACACATTTGCAGAACGCATGCCTGGCTGTTGTTAGTGTTTTGTATGTATTAGATGTGAGCGCAAACGCATCAAACCTCCACTACACTACATTTTGGTAAATTAAGCAATTGGCCAGTTAGAGCATTTTTGTTAAAAAGCAATATAAAAGAGGTACATTAAAAGAAAGAAATACACAAAGAGTACAGTGAAACTAATATTCTACATTAAGAAATGTCTATAATAAAGTCAGTCATTCATTAAAAATAAATTAAAATCTGAACATAATGACCAATAAAACAAAATCTCAATAAAGTTTGTTTCAATGTGTACTTGTGTATAAAAAAAAAAAAAAGAAAAAGAAAAAAAAAAAAAAGTACACACGAACGGCCACTTTACTTACCCCACAGAATAACATAAAACATTGTACTGGTATTTTACAGGGCATTAGCCTTTTTTTGTAAATTGCATCTCTGATATTATGGCAGAGAACACCTTGCAAAACACCACATTTACAAACTACAATAAAGCCATGTACAGTTTAAAAGTACGTTATACAGGGCAAGTGGCCTTCCCTGCAAACTACTGCTCCAATATCTTCAATACCTTAAAAAGGTTGAATATGGAGCTTCACATTCACATTTGACACGAAGGCATCAGGAAGTCAAATGGCTTTGCAAGCAACTTCCTTTTCCCAATTCACATTTCTCACAAGCTTTGCGAAAAGCATCGAATAAAACAAAAGGGGGAAATTGTTAAAGATACACACAACTAGTGTCTCATACCGTCAGTGTTTACTAGCTATTAACCCCATGTTACTGTGCTTTTAATATAAACAGCAACAATTAAGCATGACTGACAGCCAAACATTTTTTCCTGTAACAACAATCCGACATTTATGTTTGTATAACGAGGACACACAATGGCTCATTAGTAACTTATATCCATCTGATTTCATTCGGTCTAAGGCAGCCTGTCTTGTGGGATATTTGACCTCTTTTTTTTTTTTTTTTACAAACAAAATTGAGCAAATAACCCAGGAATAATAGATCTGAACCTATTGAGTGGTACACCTTTTTTTTTTTTTTGACCCACTGGTTCCAGTTCAGGATTTTATCAAGCAGCAGGATCCCAGGGTTTGTGCTGAACCTGTTCAAATCACTGGATTGAGAGCGATTCGAAAAGTGGTGCCAACATGTGGCAATGACGCTCCACAAGATATTGTGGATTTTCTGGTACGTTGGCAAACAACGAACGCATGGTGGAAAGTGAAAAGGCGCTCCTAGTAGCTTCATCTGAGGCAAAACTCTAAAGCGCTATAAAACCAACTCTGGCTCTGACGGACGATCACCATGACCACAAAGCTGCAAACCCCTCACAGATTTACACACACGCCAGGATTAGTTGGCTGTGAGGTGAAATATGGAACAGACATATTTACATACTTAAAACATAAGGGAAGAGCATGGGAATGATTGTTAAAGCACTTTTTTTTTTACTATAAAATGCAACATCTCTCTCGGATTCTTTTGGCCAGACTTTTCCTCTTCTTCTTCCCGTTCTTCTCCTTGCTGTCCTCCATCTTCCTGGCGCGGATTTCTCTCATCAAGTCGAAGAACACCTGAAAAGACAAGACGAAAAGATGAAAAACTCCCACAATGCCAAACAGAAAGCAACCATGTCAAATGACTGACAACAGGAACGCAATGACGGCCTTGATTTCAAGGAAACATTTGTAAGATTTTTCTTTCATTTCAGATTCGTCTACAAATAAACTGACACTCTGCAGTAAGGTATGAAGCAATGCTGAATATACACTGATCAAGAGAACAGACACTGAACAGCAAAACATTATGACTACCTGCCTAATATTGTTTTGGTTCCCCCTGAACTCCACTAGATCCCTGAAGGTGTGCTGTGATATCTGACACCAAGATATTAGTAGCAGATCCTTTAAGTAGCGACATAAAGGATATCTACAGGACTTAAAGGATACTTTTAATAGATACTGACCACTGCAGACCGGGAACACCCAACAAGAGCTGCAGTTTTGGAGATGCTCTGATCCAGTGGTCTAGCCATCACAATTTGGTCCTCGTCAAACTCGCTCAAATCCTTACACTTGTCCATTTTTCCTGCTTCCAACACATCAAATCTGAGGACAAAATGTTCACTTTCTGCCTAATACATCCCACCCACTAACAGGTGCCATGATGAGGAGATCATCAGTGTTATTCACTTCACCTGTCACTGCTCATAATGTTATGCCTGATCGGTCATATAAAAGAAAAATAACTGATGTATTTCATACAAGCATTTCATTCTTTTACTGTGACAACCACCAATCTGTGCAACGCGAGCATGATTTCATGTATGCAGAACAGGACAGATAGCACTTTCCTCCCAGTGTGTTACACTGCCCAGTTACAAAGCATGTTTAAAAAGGCACACTGGTTGGCTTTATGCGTCTCAGAGGAAGAATGCATTAACCTTCACCTTCCTAGGGATAAAACTGGGAAAATTTATTCAAACAATCAGAGGGAAAAAACCCACAGGAAAATGAGACCATATGAGCACCAAACACGGCATGCAGGAATGAAAGTGGTGAGGTCCAATCATTTGCATTCGTCACTGTACCATGTCGTATGTAATTTGCATAGAAGTGACAGACTCTCGATTCAAATGTTGTTTAACTCAAGCTTTATCTGGAGTTGTGGCTCAGTCATATACCTACTAACTGTCACATACTTACTGTCTTAATGCTCTAATCTGAATAAACCTTGTGCTGAATTGGTTTCTGAAATGTTTGAACAAGGCTGAAAAGGTGCATGTGACATTTTAACTCCGCTTTGTTTTTGAACGTGACACAAAACCACAAGTTCTTGAGTCTATACACCTGACATGAAAGGACTCGCTTGTTAGTCAACTGCTCTTGAGTCTCAGTTCGTGCTCCCTCACAGAATACTGACCTTGTCCACGTTGGCACGTGTTTTGGCAGATGTTTCCACGTAGCACACGCCCCACTGCTCAGCCCGACTCTTGGCCTCGTCTGCGCTCACCTGTCTCCTGTCCTCCAGGTCTGATTTATTCCCCACCAAAAGGAAGGGTACGTTCTCATCCTCCTTCACACGCAGGATCTGCTCTCTGCACAGTGCAGGCAACGCTCAGCACAGACTCGCCATCAATCCATCATTCAGTGCCACTGTACAACGTTACTCTACCTGAAGTCGGCAGTCGCAGCAAACGATTCCAACTCTGTGATGGAGAAGACGCAGAGGAAGCCTTCTCCACTGCGGAAGTAGTTGTCCCTAATGGCCGCGTAGTCTTCTTGACCTGCTGTGTCCAGAATGTCGATCTGCACCTCCTCTCCATCCAGGACGACCTTCTTCCTGTAGCTGTCAGCTTTCGTAGGCTCATAGTCCTCCACAAACTGTGAGAAGTAGAAAAATGTATTAGAATTAAGGTGCATTAGTCAAAAGATTAGCCTTATTTTTGAAAGATAAGGTCACTAACAGTTGATGGGTTCAATATTAGAATAATCTTCACCCAAATTCATGAAGGATGTATATGGCTTGTAGAATATAGTGTTTATAGAAACGTCTTACAGGAGGTGCATCAAAAAACAAACAAGTATTTTAGACTATGACTCAGTTCTAAATGGCTTTTCTTACTAACTTAATTGACTTTTGCAAAGGCCACGGCTTAATCTATCAGTTTTGATCATGTTCTACATTTCTTAAAGGGTTATTTGTGCAAGTAAGAAAAGTAAGTAAATAAGTACATAAATAAATAATTGACTCTTGCACCTTTAAAAATGACTATTACTGAAAACACAATGTTGGTTCAATGCAAATTGCACAAAGTACTATCAGGTGCAAGTTCAGGTTCCCAGACATATGTCTGTTAAGTAATGTTGCTGGAGTACATTTGTAGTAATGATTCGATTTGCTCAGGATAAGTGCTCTCTGTATAAATCACAAAGATGGCCTTGCCTTGCAATCTTACCAATGCATTATAGTCGTCACACCAATGTTATATGCATATTATGTACACCTCACATCACTCTAAATCTGTTTTGACCATTATTATAATTGCGTGTTGCTGGACTTGTGGCCGTGCATTAGCAGGTTCTCATAATAGGCATTCATGTGTGCTAGGAATTCGATAACATCTCTAAAAACCCTCGAAATGTCATCTGTAGTTTTTTTGTTCTGAATTTTATGCAAGTGATACTTGGCTTTAGATGAGTTACTGGAATAGGTTCAGGCATCTTAGTTCCAGGGAAGGGGAATATTTATGCGCCAGCATACAAAGATACCCTAGACAATTATATGGTTCCTACAACAGTTTAGGAACGATCCACATATAGGTGTTGGGTGATGGCTCCATACTTTTTGCCATATAGTTTTATAAGAAAGTCTTTCCCTGGTTTCCTTCCCTGTTGGAAAATACACAGCTCCATAATACAATCAATGCTAAATAAAAAATAAAAAATAAACAGAAACAGATATAAAACTAGTTGAATTAGGCCCATCTCTGAGAATGTCCCTTCGGTTGTTTGCAACAACAGTAACACAAAGAAGACTTTTTGGACTGTGAAGGCTTCGTGTCTGTGGTTGCAGAAGTTTAACACACTCTTTCTACTGCAGTTTAAGGTGTTGTTGTAACAGCTGGAAGAGATCTGAAATGCTTCCACTTTTGGATGCAAACTGTTTAGCATCTGAACTTTTAAATCTGAACCATCATCAATTAATGGGAGGATTCTTTCTCGTTTAATTAAGTAGATCTTCTGCAGTGTGAACTTTTGCCTCCATCATATAAGAGAAATCAAGAGTGAGTGGGCGAGGCTGTGTTTGCGTCCTGAGGAAGAGTGGGCACAACACAAAATATACTGAAATGTTGTCTCATCCTATGCTTGAAAATCTATTTATATTCCTTTAAAAAGTTCATCCAGCCCTAATATAACGTATAAAATATTTATATGGAAATACATAGAATACTACAAGCCTCCAACCCTATCTGATAAATCAACTAAGACAAATCATCCGAGTCATACAAAAAGCAATATTTCCTGATTGAGTTTGATGTCTGAATATATATTTCTTACCTCATCATACATGAATTGTAAGGTGAGGGCTGATTTGCCCACACCTCCACTGCCGACCATAATCACTTTATGCAGGGCCAGAGAGTTCTGCCCTTTTGGCTTGGCGGCTGCCATGGCAACTCAGGAGGGCAGGGCTAGAGAGGAGGATTAAGTGCGGTGCAGGAGAGTGCTGAGCAGCGGTGAGGAGAGATCGGGAAGAAGGAAATGGTACAAGTCACAGATGTGATGAGGATCAATGTGGACTCTGTGAAAGGGCCAAGGCGTGTACCTGCAAGAAAAGGGTCTTAAGTAATCAAAGATGTCAGAATTAAAGACAAACACTATGCATGTGCCAAAGTCTGAATCACTGTATATAATGTCTTATTCATGCATTCACAGTTCCACTGTCTGATATAGTTATTCTGAAATGAATTGAGATTTTTTTTACGACACCAGACAACATACGGAATATTAAACACCTAAAGGCTGCTTCCTGATGGATCCCTATTGGTTATGGGATGCTCAAAAAATGACAAAAGGTGCAGTGTTGATCAAGCCATTCTTTGGTTTTTGGGTCCCCATGACCTTTTAGTAGCTGATGGCTTCTGCATTTTCAATAGGACAAATGAGATGGAGATAAAAATGCCAGCCAAGTGCATATTTGCAAAACTGCTGCTCACGCTGTGCCATAGGCCAGCGTAACACACTCAGAGGCAAGCACCATCTGCCCTCTTCCTCACATGCATGAGCTCAGAAATACCCGTGATTATCTAGTGCCACTGTGATTGACAGGAAAGAGCATGTAATACATCCCACCCCCTCCCAGAGAGCTCCTTATTGTCAGGATTCAAACCCACAATCGGGCAAACATGGAAAAGCCAATGACCTTCATCCATCCGTCCTCTGTACTGCTTAGCATACACAGGGTTGTGGGGAACCTGGAGCCTATCCCATGGCACAAGTCGGGGGACATCCCTGATGGGGTAGACACACACACACACACCCATTCACACACTACGGATGATTTAGAGATTCCAATCAGCCTATAACACATGTGCCAGAGTACAAGGAGGAAACCCCAGAAGCACGAGAAGGACATGCAGGCCAGAGACGGGAACTGAACCCACATCCCTGCACAAAGGTGCGAGGCAAACGTGTATAGCAATAAATAATCAATATAATACACATTAGAATAAACAATATAGTTAAAATTAAAACAACATGCATTAATTTTATATATAAACAGTGATAGAAGTTGATTAAATTCCTCATCTCATTTCAGGGTTCAACATAAACTACAGGGTTTAGCAAAATCCTTTGCTCTGGCTATAAGCATCTTCATGTGTAGAACTCTTTAAAAGTACTTATAATGGACAGACACGCTAAGAGTGAAGAAAAAGACTCATAAAATAATAATCTCTAAAATGGGAAAAGTTCTGCCAGCACAACAATGTGTATTTAAAAAAAATTGGATTCATATGCATAGACTTTGACAAAGCCAAACACTTTTTTTCCCCCCAAGTGAGCAGCTTTCTACTGAAAGTGTGAAGCCAGCTTTCTTAAAGACATTTGGAAACAACTCCTGGTTATAAAACCATACTTTCAAAACATGGCTGCACAGAATAAAACAACAAGAAAACTTTCCAACTGGCAAAGCTTTCAATAAATTTTAACCTGCTTAACATTTTCAGGAGGACTCAAACACAGATCATTCAATTTTAAGGGGTAAACTGGCAAAAAGTGTGATCTAAAGCAAGACCCATGTTGGGTTCTATGGTCAGGTGTCCACATACTTTTGGACATACTGTATTAGAATGAGCAAATTCATATAAACCTGTGATTTGAATTGCAGCATGCAGTATTATCAAAGCTGCTGTTATAGATAATAAATCAAAATTAATCTTCTCACAAATCAGTAATGTGGTATAAAACAATAAATCAACAATTGGCCGCCCATGACCCTGTCACCGGTTCACCACTGTTCCTCCTTTGGACTACTTTTGATACAGACCATTGCAGACCTAGAGCTGCAGTTTTGAGATGCTCTGATCCAGTGGTCTAGCCATCACAATATGGCCCTTGTCAAACTCTCTCAAATCCTTATGCTTTCCCATTTTTCCTGCTTCTAACACATCAACTTTGAGGACAAAATGTTCACTTTCTGCCTAATACATCCCACCCACTAACAGGTGCCATGATGAGGAGATAATCAGTGTTATTCATTTCACCTCTCACTGCTCATAATGTTATGTCTGATCGGTGTACACTATTATTGCCAAAAGTTTTGGGACAACCCTCCAAATCATTGAATTCAGGTGTTGTGTTTCAGGGGTTGGGCTCGGCCCCTTTTTGTTGCAGTGAAAGGAACTCAATGCTTCAGCATACCAAGACATTTTGGACAATTTCATGCTCCAAGTTTTGTGGGACCAGTTTGGGGATGACCCCTTCCTATTCCAACATGACTGCAAACCAGTGCACAAAGCAAGGTCCATCAAGACATGGATGAGCGAGTTTGGTGTGGAGGAACTTGATTGCCCTGCACCTCAACCCGATAGAACAACTTTGGGATGAATTAGAGTGGAGACTGTGAGCCAGGCCAAAACTGGGACGTCTGCCTTTACATGCACATGAATGGAATATGGATTTGGCCCGCCCTTTGCAACTATAACAGCTTCAACTCTTCTGGGAAGGCTTTCCACAAGGTTTAGGAGTGTGTTAATGGGAAATTTTGACCATTCCACTAAAAGCGCATTCGTGAGGTCAGGCACTGATGTTGGACGAGAAGGTCTGGCTCGCAGTCTCCGCTCTAATTGACAAAGTTGGGAGCATGAAATTGTCCAGAATGTCTTGGTACAATGCTGAAGCATTACGAGTTCCTTTCACTGGAACTAAGCGACCAAGCCCAATCCCTGAAAAACCACACCTTTGGCAATATATATATTTGGAATAATTCAGGGATGCAACAGTTGGGTTTAGATGGACATGTCTGAAACAAACAAAAAAAAAGTTAATTAAAACTATAAAGCGTTTTGTATTTAAGTGAAAAACGTGCTGTTCAATTTAGTCAGAAAGTGAAACCAGTTGTTTAATAGTAAAGCTGAGATGATATAAAATGCAAGCCAATTCCAAATCAGTGTCAGTGACAAAACCCTCAAGAATAAACAGACAGATAGATAAATAAGTCTCAAGATCAAGAACAATAAACAAAAGAATCTTTTTTACATTCTCACAACATAAAAAAAAATGGACAATCCATATTTAGTCTTAATTGCTTGAGAAAGACGCGACTCAGTATAGAGCTAAACTTGGCTAATTGACTCCATGGATGTGAGGATGTCCTCTTGACTGGACCTTAATGTTACATTAGCATCACGCTTAGCCACTAGCTGGCTGGACATCACTACAAACCCGGATAACTCACTCCAGGACATTTAGTGCACTATAAAGGGAGTTAAAAGCATCTTTTCATACTCTAGAGACAGCACCGGTCATTATAACGGACCCCATTGAGATTCATCCCATGAGTTGGGCTAGCCGGCTAGCGTTATGTGACTGTAGTGCTAACTAGCCAGCTAATACTGTTCTTCTGCATCTAATGTTATTAACATGCTTATGCTATAATAGCGAACAGTTCTGCATTCAGCCCATATATTGCAATAATCAAACTTACCTTTGCTTCTCAGGGGCCGGTCAACAAAGAGAGAAATTAAAGGCAATATGTCTAGGAGGAGCCCTTCCCTTGCCTTCCCTGCTCTTTCTACACCCAGATGGTACTCAGTGTCCCGACATCCCTGATCCAAACTGATTAATAACGTTCTTTTTTAACGCCGAGTTGTTATCCGAATTGACACCAATCCGGTGTATAAACCGACAGTCATTAGCCTAATGCTTAAAGACCACCGCCTCGGAATAGGTTGGGTCAGACAGCAAGCACTAAGGCTGTGAGTCAAATCCGTGAATGAATCGATTCTCCGATTCCTGGCTCGAGGGAATCGATTCAAAATCTCTACACCGTTAAAAACACACAGTTTTATTCGGTTTATACGTCAGAAAGTATGTCTCAGTGCTTCTAACATCAGCATTAAAAAACAAATCAGAATAAAATAATATAAAATGGAATATCGTAACAAAAATGAGATTATTATTGATTTGGCTAATGAACGTTGCTAATGCGAAGGTACTTCATGATCTAAAGTTGGCCATAAGGGAAATATGAGACTAAACTGAACGAATGAACCGGATGAATATCCGAATCAAAGTTCATATAAATAAAAATAGTGACATTAGATCGACAATCTAGTCTCTGAAGAGCTGACAATAGATCGCCGATTCATTCAGCACTGGACCTAAAGTTCATTGAGTTCATCTTCAGCCTGGAAAAAAAATGTTTTGTGGATCCGACTCTTTGAATCGACTCCATTGATCCTAAACGCTTGGCGATAGGATGCGGAGTCGACTCCCAAATTCTTGGATTCGAACAGGAAGCAGCAAAGCTGTAGAAACAAGCGTGGAGACGCGCTGATAGGATGCGTCTGCGCATGCGTAAAAAGGCTTGCAAGTAAGCCATGCTTAAGTTTTGAAAGGTGCTTGTAGTGTTTTTCCGTCTGTATTAACAATTTAGTAGTTCATTTATAATGAGGAGAACAACACAATAGGACAGCTAAAGCATTAGGATATTGTTTCCTTACTTGAAAAGTTTGCCTCTGATTTATTTCTAAATGCAAATGCCTTGTTTTCTCACTCTTCATTAGAAGAAGCTACAGTAGAAACCAAAAACAGAGCTGTGATGGAATCAAAAGTGGATGGTAAGAGGAACAATAAACTTTATGGACTTTAACAAACATGGAACACATATCTAGAGTTGTGGGTAAATGAGTCTTGCTTTTAAAACCACAGGGCCATACAGGGAAAAAATATATTTAATCTCATTCACTGTTATTTTGACCCCCCTAGTCCTGAAGAAGACCTATTTATCTGAATTAAACTCCAAATACTCAGAGAAACCATGGACTGAGACCTTTCAGCTGGTGCACAGATGCATGGTAGGAAAAACTTCAATCTTAAGTTGTCACATGAATATTAAGAACCTGCTAGACACATGATGATGTAAGGTGTGATTTAGCTCAAGGTTGAGAGTAATACTGACCATCTGCTGGTTGCAGCCATATGCTCGTCTGTGTGATATTCCATGTCTTAACCAGTTACGCAAGTGATAGCCTAGTGCTCTGACCGCTGCTGTGCTGCCGAGCGAGTTGCGTGCACAAGCTAACAAATGTTTTCCAGATGCAGGACTTAAGTATGGCTATTGTGGCCGGAACAGCCATGTGCCAAACTAATACGTAAACAGCTGCTTCCTTCTCTGGAGGTTGGGAGAGGAACGTATTGCTTCTGCATGCTCATACAGGCATTTCTCTCAAAGCTGCTGTAGAATATGAATTTATATTTCCAGTGTGACTTTAATTTACTGTACACATTTATTAATGGGTTTCATTTGACTTAATGTAAATGATCTCTGAACCTTAAACAACATGAAGTTTTCTCTCATAGGGTGGAAAAGCAAAACGGTATGGTCGTGTGTGTAGTACAGCTCTTTGTCTGTTAGCAGTTAAACAATGATTTATGGTAATAATTAAACCACATGAATGCCATAAATTAAACTTCTAGCACCACCCAAAAGTTTCTACATTGTAACCCCAGATTTTTTTTGGCCTTGGTCCGTTGACGTTATTAAATATAACCATTAAAAGGCCTGGGAGTTTCTACCCAGAGGAGAATTAACAGCTAAGCTGAAGCCCAAAAATGATCACTCCCAATATACAGTCTCAAACTGAACAATAGTAATGTTGAGGGGTCATGAAATTCTTCTTCAAGTCTGTAATGCATTTAGCAAAGCTCATCAAAATGCTTCTACATAACTGCTGGTCATTTGATATAATATACAAATTTGTTCAGTGTCCTTAGTCTCTTAAAACATTGTTAATTAAATAAATGGATATATTTATTTCCCTTGCCTTTTCAGGATAAATCTAGAGCAGACAGCAGGCACTCTGAGGCAATCATGAGATGCCTGCAGAAACTCCAGGAAGCTCAGAATGGTAATAATCTCCAGCACATCATCCATCATGCTGAGATAGTGAAAAATGCAGTTTTGGGGGAGAAAACGGTTAAAAAATGGTGCAGTAAAAATTCGTCTTTCTGTCTGTCTGGGGAATTATTAAGGCTGTATTTAAAACCGTAAAGAGGCTTCCATTTATATTCTTTTCAGTAAGGAACAAATACTACTATATGATACTATATACTGTCCAAGAAAGCAGTTTTTCTATGCATACTAGGACCAACAATAATGAATCTTTTTATGATGAGGTGCTCCTTTTGTGTCTGTATTAATTTATAGTGACCTCTCTGAGTGCCATGGTGACCAGATTGGAGATGATTGCCAAACAGAGAGGGTTTGTAACGTTTAATTACAGCTACTATTTTTGGTTTGTAGGGCTCTTTGTAATTTTAGAGCATTCTTCTGTCTGCCTAGGGGAATTATATCTGCAGTTGAAAAAAACTCTTTTCTCCCTGGTAAATAGACAGCATGATGTCATTGATGTCCATTTCACCTCCTTTGATACTAAAAATGGCCAGTCACTGCCTTCAGACCAGAGCAAGAACAGTAGAGATTGTAGGAGCCATAATATGAGCAGTAGAGACTGTTGAAGTGAGAGCATGAGCAGTAGAGACTGTTGAAGTTAGAGCATGAGCAGTAGAGACTGTTGAATCCAGAGCATGACCATCTCCCTGGTATTCTTGCTGCTAAATAGACAGCATGATGTCACCGATTTACCATTTCACCTCTTTGACACCAAAAATGGCCACTGACTTGAGACCAGACCAAGAGCAGTAGAGATTGTAGGAACCATAATACAAGTATTAGAGACTATTGAAGTTAGAGCATGAGCAGTAGAGACTTTTGAAGTTCAAGCATATGCAGTAGAGTCCATAAGATCCAGAGCATGAGCAGCACAAACGATTGGATCCAGAGCATAAGCAGTAGAGACAGTAGGATCCAGAGCATGACCAATAGAGAATATTGGATCCAAAGCATGAGTAGCAGAGATTGAAGGAGACAGAGCATGAGCTGTAGAGACTATTGGAACCATAATATGAACATTAGAGACTGTTGGGGCCAAAGCACGAACATAGAGACTTCAGGAGCCAGAGTATGAGCTGAAGAGACTGTAGAAAAGTGTGGGAAAGTTGCTGAATCTAGTGCTTTTCATATTGCAAGAAGCTATCTGTTTACTCTGTCATCTCTCTGCTAATATCCACTTAACACAGTCAGCCATAATATACCAAATCACTGTTTTTCACTGTATGAACATTAAATGTTATAAAATAAAATAATTTTTTGTCTCTGGCTTTAAAAAAAATTACATACTTCACCTTTAAAGCTTTACAAGTTGGCTCTGTTTTTTATTCACAAGAAACTCTGCATAAAAGATGTCAACGTTATCTCTAACCTCATCTAAACTGTATCTGAGTAATATGACTTGTGGTGATAACAGTCGGTGTAAGCCTGCCTTAAGTTAGGACGTGAGGAGAGTCCCGTAGAGGTCATAAAAATGTCTGTGTATACTTAGTGAAACAATGAGACAAACCAAACCATGCATGTGTAGTTTATACACACGTTTTTAACTACATGCTGAACGTCTGACCTCTGTAGACTGGGCTCCCACTTGAGTCCCACAGAGACTGCATGCTATCTGACAGCTGATCTGTTCTATGTGGAAGTGCTGTTGCTGCCTGGGGGAGAGGTTGAGGATGTGAAAGTCGCTAAGCATGGAGAAGCTCCTGAGGTATAAAGAATGCAAACGTGTTATGAGGAGTCAGTTGCTTGTTCTTGGTGTTTGACCAATTACTTATTTCTCTTTTTCAGTCAAACGCATTGCTTTGTCAGTTGCTAAGGTAAGAAATTACTGCAGAAAATATCTCTGTTTTGTAAGTAAAAAAAAGTCAGACAGAAAAATGTAAATAATATGCAAAAAAAAAAAAACAGAAATATTTTACTGACAGCTTTAAAGGAGAACCTGTACACCTGCTTATTCATGCAATTATTCAGAATAATTCGGTTCAAGTTTTTTAATGTCGCAAAGCAGGTTTACAGAAAAATATAAATTCAGAATATAAATTCTGTCTGTTGTGGAGAAGAAGGAACTGAGCCGAAAGGCAAAGCTCTCGATTTACCAGTCAATCTACGTTCTTACTCTCACTTATGGTCATGAGGTTTGGGTCATGACCAAAAGGACAAGATCCCGGATACAGGTGGCCGAAATGTGTTTCCTTCATAAGGTGGTGGGGCATTCCCTTAGAGATAGGGTAAGGAGCTCTGTCACTCGGGAGGAGCTCGGAGTAGAGCCGCTGCTCCTCCACATCGAAAGGGGCCAGTTGAGGTGGCTTGGGCATCTGTTTCGGATGCCTCCTGGACGTCTCCCAGGGGAGGCGTTCCAGGCATGCCCCACCGAGAAGAGACCCTGGGGAAGACCCAGGACATGCTGGAGGGACTATGTCTCTCGGCTGACGAGAAGAGTTGGAGGAAGTGGCTAGGGAGAGGGAAGTCTGGGCATCCCTGTTTAGACTGCTGCTCCCCCGACCCGGCTATGGATAAGCGGATGACAATGACATGACATGACAATATAAATTATACATTTTAAATGTATCCCTAATGAGCAAACCAGCGGTGACAGCTGCAAGCTAAAAACTCCCTGAGACAATATTAGGAAGAAAAAATTATCCAACTAGTTCCACCACATGTTCCTGCTTGAAGTGAGTAGATGTTCACGAGGACTCCTGCGGTTGTAGCTCATCCACCTCACGGTTCAGTGTGCTGTGCATGCTGAGATGCTTTTCTGCTCACCATGGTTGTAATCAGTGAATATTTAAGCTTTCCTGTGAGCATTATTTTCCATATGATCTTGGTAAATATTAACTCGAGCTATATCTGTGTGATTTAATGCATTGCGCTGCTGCCACATGATTGGCTGAATAAATAACTGCCTGATTATGCAGGCATACCTAATAAAGTGGTCAGTGACTGAATGCTGACGTTTTATATCAATATAGGATGAAGAAATTTCAGGAATTCTCACTCAAGATGGATGACCTTGCATCTCTCTGTAACATACCAGGCGACAGGTATTATTTCACAGAGCATTGATTAATAATGCTGACTTATTTTAAGATTTTATTTTATTTTATTTTTCATAACATTTTATCCCACAGTGATACCAAACTGAAGGTCTACACATCCATTCAGCACCTTCAGAAAGACCTACTAAAAATCTCCAATTTACCAAGGTGGGAAGAAGGCAGTATTTTAGTATGTCAGATAAAATGTGTTGTAAATCCTTGCCTGAGTAAAAAAAGCATCTGTGTTTAATTTTCAGGCATTTGATAGAGAGTGATGCTCATGTTGATATGGTTCTGAATGGCAGGATTGGCAGTATTACACCTGGCAGTGAAGGTAAAGTGCTTTTGGTGTAGTCGATGCTTTTGGTAATGAATGGAGTTGTGTATAGAATGTAATGATATCCCTTTCCTACCAGGAAGCCCAATGAGCATTGAGTACTACATCAGTCCCTCAGACGCTCTGATAGAGAGGTTACATCCAGGTACATAAAGATCAAGACAACCCTCTGTTTTTTCAGGGTTATTATCACAAATGCTATGCTTTTTATAGGCATATGTGGTGCTGTAATGAGTTTACAGAAGCTGGATTCCTGGCTGATTTATTTTTCCTGTGACAGGGGAGGGCAGCCGTAGCCAGAGTGCTGTGTTAGTGGTGGGTGCCAGTGCCACTACACACAGGTTGCAGATGGAGTCTCTGATTCCTACACCACCTCAAGTGAACTCACAAGGGTGTGTATTGAGATATAGGACTCTTCTGAGTTCAGAATGTTTTGTGGGTTTTGTAGCTAACATTTTGTAAATGAATTGCTGGCTACTTTAAATGGTCTTAAGTTGAGATGGTCTAGCTACCTGATGTTAAATTAGAATGCAGACTCTGACAGAAAAAGGTCTCAATAATGACAGACTATCATTAGTTAAAATCCCAATCATCCATCCGTCCGTCCATCCATCCATCCATTCATTCATTTAGGTGCTTTATCTCAATTAGAGTCACAGTGAATATGGATACTATCCCAGGAACATTGACCACAAGGCAGGAATACACACTGTCTGCCATGCCAGTCCATCACAGGATACCATACACACACTCATTTGCAGGTGTGAAAAATTTAACAGTATGTTTTTACATTTTCCTTGCTAGTACCTGTAAACATCAGTACCCTGTTTTGCTACTGCTTTTGTAAATGTCTTCAGTGACATTTCCCCTTGGGTGAGTTTTTCAGAAGCCATTTTTCAGGATGTATTGGCTTATATAAAGGACTGAATATATGTATAATTAAATCGGTTAAAAATAAATTCTGAAAAATAAATCATTCATATACTTGAACCATGCATCATTGTGCTGAATGCTAAGACCAAATAATTGTTTATATTTAATTAATTCCTTGCTGTTGGTATTATGTGCTCCTGAGTCATGAGACGACGGGGACCCGTCTCTCTCTCTCTCTCTCTCTACCTCTCCCTCTCTCTGTTCCTCTCCTTTTCCATGCCCCCCTCTATTTCTCTCTCTCTCTCTCTCTCTCTCTCCCCCTCCCTCCCCATCTCTCTCTCCTTCTCTCTCTCTCTCTCTGTCTATCTCTCACCCTCTCCCTCTCTTTGGTTCTTACTCTCTATGTCGATTTGTAATGTCTTAATTTAAATAATATATTTCTCATCATGTTTCAGTCTTCCTGCTTTCATCCCGCTCTCTGATGCATGCTCAGAGTTGCTGCCAGCCTTCTTTATGCTCAAATTCAAGCCACCAGTGCCCATGCTCAATTCCTTCATCCACAAAATGAGCCAAATAACAGGTCACTAATCTCAATCAGCACTAACAGAATAAAATTGTCTTTAATTAGATTGATATACACTCTTGATTTATATACACTCTGGTTAAAGCTGAAACGGCATGCGAGTGTAGTAGCAAAGAATAAAATATTGCGTTGGCACTTATTAACATGTCCTTGAGGTCGTCCTTGAGAATGCTAACAGTGATTCCGGTTAATCATCCCTAGACCTTCCCCCAGATGCTGACCTGCAGGGGGAGCCACTTTTCCAGCTGCTCCAGTCTAGTGCTCTAAAGGACAAGAGATCATGTGATGGAAACGATGCTCACTTTCTTGTGGTATGTAAAACATAATAGTGCACATGTACATTTGTCAAAGCAATTATATTCTCATGATTTTATTTTCTGTAACTAGATCTAAGCATACATGTCTACAAATACTTTACAGCATCCGGTATACGTGGTGGTCTAGGAAAACCCTTTAAATATTTCTGTGGCTGAATTTTGGAAAAATAATGAAAGTTTTGATCGAAGTTTTCCGCCAAAAATCTACTTCTCTACAAAAATATACTTCTCTACACTTTAATACATTTCTCCAAAACAAGTTTTCTGCCAAAAATATACTTCTCTACAAAAATATACTTCTCTACATTTTAATACATTTCTCCAAAACAATGTGGAAAAGTTTTAATGTCCTAATAAATAGACAACAGATGTCCACTGAATAAGGCTGGCTGAAATAAACAGCAATTACTTCAACATTAGTAACGAAAAAGTTAAGGTACAGTGATGTGCTCCATGTAACTTTTACCTCAGGTGATGAGACACAGGCTTGATCAGAGTGAGAACTCATTTCTCATTTGTAAATGTGTTCCTTTTGAAAAATATTTAGCAGTAATGTTGTTTTTCTATCAGTAGATTAGGTTAGAGGTGAGACTGACGTCGTTCAGTGAAACTGGAATAGAATTTTCTTCCCTCTTGACATTCAGGGTTAACCAGAACAGACTAGTTGTGCCTGGGATATGTGCAAAAGTGGAATATATTTCAGTTCAGGAAAGCCTGTCATTTTAAGAACTATATATAGCAGAACATGTCAAAAGCTGTCTATGTGAAGGGTTTTTCTTGGATCCTACATGGCACCATGATACCACCAATGTGCAGTAGAGGGTCATGTGACCTTAACGAATTTTGTTTTAGGTTTGAATAAGACACAGATTTAATTTGCCAAGGAATTGCCCGTCATTATTAAATGTGTACTTCCTTGGAAATTGCTCTCAGTCTCTCCCAGATGCTGAGTTTCACAGCTATTTATTCGCTGATGCTGAATGGAAATGTGACTTCTGGAGAGGATCCCTGATTCACACAGTTCCTTTCACCCATCCTTCTCACGTGCCTGCCTTATTGGACCTCCTCCGGTATCAGTCTGCCGTCAACACCCTACTGACGAGCTGCATCACCGGCCTTAAGCACCAACCAGGTAACATGCTACCCATGCATGTAGAAGCTAACTGAATTTATACTCTAATGTCTTTGCCTGAACCTGTGAATGTCTTTATGGCAGAAATAGAGTTTGACCTTAGCTGTGAAATCTTACCCGAGTCTGACTGCAGCTTTTCTGTGACCTTCAACATCCTGGACAGTGAGACACTGGCAGTTTGTATGTGCTTATTTGATGTGGATGAAACCTTTCAATTTCAATATTTCATAGTTTACACACAAAGTCCTGTTTGATTTTTTTTTTTACTGTCCTCTCTATTCTCTTTATTGGAACCTAGTGCTTGTTTCGGTGGTGGATTGTCGTCGGCTGTGCTGCAGGCTCCTAATGCCTGGTCCAGTGGATCACTCTCTAGATGGCTATATCTCCAGAGTCCTCACACGGTATACAAATAGACACTTTCTTGCAATCCTATCTTGTTAAATTTATCAATATAGTAACCAAAGTTTTAACTATATTGCATATGTGTTCATGTCTAGTCATTTTTAAACTTTAATATTATGAAAATTAGGATTCCGTGATATGACTAAAACATACTACATGTAAGTTTTGCATTTTATGAAAACACACTGAAGGATTCCTTTTTTTACTTATTATTCCCCCATTTCCAAAGCACATTAAAACATTTCTGTATTTAAGGAAGTTCAGATCATGGTCATGAACAATTTCTAAGCTATAATTATCATGTGCTTCTTGTTCAGCGTGATTAGCCAGTGATGTCTCAGATAATTCCCAGATAAATACGACAACCGTTAGAAAGATAGGAAATAGATTTTTTTTAGAAAGTGCTGGAATCAATAAAAAGTTGTAATTATATGTAATGTTATTGACTAGGAAATAATTTAGAATCTGTTGTAAATCTTTCTGGATGATCATCCAAATACTGCAGTTTCATCAGCAGTAAAACGACTGAAGAAGCAAGAGACCAAGAGCCAGGGTATAATAAGACACGGTTTATTGCATGCATGAAGAAAATCTGAGCGTTCTGTTGTCTAAGAAATAGTTGGATACAGCTGGCTTTTATACTGATTTGTTGACAGGAGCTTAAAGGACATGCAAGAACAGATAGATGATGCCCAAGTCTAGGCAAAATATGAGCGAGGACTAAAACATCATGACCCAAAGAACAGACACATGTACCTCATGAGTGAAGAAATAGTTGACATTATGAAATGACATTATATCATGTATCCATCAACAGATAATCATGGAAAAATAGAAAATAATCCCACAAAACTGACGCGTGGAAAAGTCTTTCTCTCTCTCTCAAGTAACACATGCTACTTCTGGTGAGATGCCAGTGACCGACTCCTTCAGACCGCTGGACCTGCCTGATACATTTTACTTACATAATGTACTTCTTCTCTGAGTTTGATTTAGCTCAGAATCACATGCTGCTGATAGCAGGACATTGATAACCTGAAAACTGCTGTGGATAGTACCCCAGGGATACCCTAAAAAGCATTAGGTAGCTGCTGATGGATTCACTTGGATAACCCAAAGCAGGAGTGTCCAGTCTTATCCTCAAAGGGCCAGTGTGGGTGCTGGTTTCATTCCAGTCAAGCAGGAGACACACTTGATTCCACCTGTTTGATGAGCTGATCTTCGCTTTCAGAATACTATGAAGTGTTTCATTTGCTTGAAACTTTACAAGCATAAATTTCAAAAATCCTTACACTCGTACCGATGTTCCTTTCAGCACACTCTGTACTGTTTACCTCTGTAGTGTGCAGTTGTGTAATGATTTATAATCCAACTATTCGAGGTGTCACCCAGAAAAGTACAAGTTCCCTTTTAAGTCTGGTTCATTTCAAGGATTCTTCCTCAGTCATCTGAGGGAAATTTTCATTGCCACTGACTTGCTTATAAGGGTTCAAAATATAACTTTATATCAGTCTGTAAAGCAGTTTTGTGGCAATAGCTATTGTTAAAAGCACTACATAAACTATGAAAAGATTTAATTGAATTTAAAACCTAGTGGTTTTATGATTCAGATAGACTTATCCTCAGCTTAGAGAGAATCGTTACTGCAGATCAGTACGAAGTTCTTCTACCGGATCACTTTTGAATTGATGAGGAGGAAAAAGGTTTGAATTATAATGATATGGCCTTCCAAGCACCACATTTCAACCCAATTAAACACCTTTAGTGATGTGTTAGAAAATGCTCTTCTCCACCACCAAAACACCAAATGATGGAATATTTCTTGGAAGCATGATGTTTATTGCTACAGTACAGTTCCAGAGACTTGTGGGGTCTGTGCCAAGGCACATTGAAGCTGTTCTGGTGACTTGTAGAGGTCCAGAACTTTACTAAAACACATTATAGTGGCTGACAAAATATCAATATTTTGACTGTTGTTTTGGATATTTCATTCCAATGAAATTCTAGTTATCCACACCATTCACAATTTCTCTGAAACCGGTTTGTAAGTTCATTTCATAGGAATGTTTACAATATCAGTATTGGAAAGGCACAGTATTTTCGTTGTGATTAAAAATTGATATATATAGCTGTAATGAAAACGAGTATGAACGGAAGTGTTATACATGTGCTTATCCAGTCCTTTCTTTCTAGGTGCATGTCTATCCCTATCACTTTGAGGGCTATACGGAAAAGGATATCAAGCTTGAGGCCTCCAGCACTGCCACTTGAACCCGATTCCGCTAGAAAGGCTTCAGAGAGTTCATCCTCTACTTCAGCACATTCTGCTGTAGAAAACGCTCCAGCGGTCCTCCCTTCTGCTGTGCTCTCCCCTGAGCAAATGGAGGAGGACGAGCTTCCCACTAACTCTGGCCACTATGTCATGTCTGTAGCTGCAGCTCCGGCAGTTGATGGTACTAATACAGATGCGATTGCTAACCGTTCCCCATGTGCCTCTGTGGGTGTCTATTCACACTGGGTGGCCAGCAACTTTCCAGCTAAGCTGATTTAGAATAGTGGAAAGGGACAGTCATGTCTGAAAGATATGTAATAAATTATTTGTTTTGAAGAAAGTCATTAATAAACATGTTTTAAATGGAAGTTCACAATGGTCAAATAATCTGGAAGTTTCCCAGAGAGCTAAAAGTGTTTTTTTTTTTAAAAATGTAAACACATATTTTTACCAATACCTAGCATCTGTTCTGTCTAAATAATACTTGACTGTATGTCTAAACTTCATCAGATAATGAACCAGTATGGTCTCTTATTGGCCGCGTCTTAATAGCAAAATAAAACACACACAATTCATATCAAGTTGCGTTAAAACAGCCATAGCTGAGGCAAAAGGTTTTCCTTGTTACAGTATAATTTTTATTCATTTGCTATACCCCCAGGTAATCTGTGTACTAAAGACCTTAAAAAGAGGAAGTACACAACATTCTTCTGTTGCATGCTGTTGAGGCATTTGGCTGTTAAGGGTTTCTTGGGCTTGGCATTTGACCCTGTTCCAGACAGCCAACACACCACTGATTGGTACCATGCGAGCCAAACAAACAAGTAAAAAGTAGTAGTTGTACCTAGAATTTTCTCAAATCCCCTCCCGGACAAACAGTCCTCTTCAGACATTAGACATGCTACACAGATTGTGTTCAGATCTGTAATGAATGATTAGATGTGTTCGTCCAAGACCGTTTATAAAGTTCAGAAGTTTTGTGGTTTGGCCATATTATAATATGTTCCTTCACAAGGGAAAGTTGCCAACAATTAAAAATGTTACAGACTTCTCATGCAGTTTTAAAGCCATGGACTAGGTAAGCAGGAATGTATCTTCGTTTCTTTAAGCACTGTTTGATTTTTTTCCCCCAGAAATATTTATATTTTACTGCATAGAGCACACATTTCCTAAAAGAGTAATAGACCTTGTCTTTTTGTGCTCCGCAAAGACAATGAAAGTGACAGATACGAGTTTCATACTTGTTATGCTCGGGTTCCTGTTTTGCAGTTCACAGCACAATAAAGTTTCCGGTGATGGAGGTCAGCCATTTTAATTTCGTTCAGGAAGTCTAAGAGACTTACAATAGAGCCTTAGTTGATGGTGTACTTTATAAACCTTGGGTCATGCATATAATTGTCTCTGTGCGAGCTTGCTGATCTAGGATAATCTAACATCTCTCCCTGCGTCCTTGTTACATCATTCATGTTGATGTGAAGAATAAAATCAGATCATAGAACACCATTTGTACTCTGCGACCCCAAGGAAAAAGGGAAAACACCACATCCACATGACAAGTGCATATGAAAGCATTTTAACAGAGCATATTGTTTTAATTCATCAAGCATTCCTGACACATGTATTATACTTTTTTTGTGTGTATTCCTAATGCTTAGGGCATGTGTTTAGTGAAAAAAAAGCAAGTTTCTTTCTTTCTTAAAAAAACACAAACCATTAGTCAGTTCGTTAATTCATTCATTAATTAATTTTAGACAGCAGGCTTGAACCAAGATGTTGACTTATAGTCTCAACTTATGTGAGACTTGAATTCCAGAAATCAGATGATTTTATGTCTTCAAATCATTAAATAACTAAGCAGCAACAAATTCATGTTTTATGCATGGATTTATAAAAAACCTGGTAAGTCAGCCCAATAAATTGCCTTTGGTCAGATTTAAAGCTCTTGAAGGAATATTTCATTTCATTGTTTTTCACTCTGTAGTGTATGTGATGATCACAGATATAAATTTCAGCTGAGTTTCCATTACAAAGAAAGAGGAGAAAGAAGAGTTCACTCACTCACTTGTTATGATGTACTGCATGATGAAAGTCTAAGGGTGATTGTCAGGGCAGTGAAGTGCTTCTTCTTGTGGAACACATTCATGATTTTTATTAAAGGAATTTATAAATTAAATCTGTAAAATCTCTAAATCTATATAATGGGCCTTTTCATAGATGGGACTTATTTTGGAAGAAATTGTGGTTACTCTTACAACGTAGATAAAGTAGTAGAATCCTGCAAGAATATGACAAAATGCTTGGCATGAGTATTTAACTAGATGCTTGTTATGAAATTTTTTTTGTCTCTATACCAATAATTAAATAACAGGGGTTTGTATAGTGGATATACTCCACATAATCTCAAACTAACAGTAAACAGATTTTTTTAAGTGCTGTTGCCAAAAATGAAACACTTATCAGCACAGAC
Organism: Hemibagrus wyckioides; assembly: GCF_019097595.1. Lineage (NCBI taxonomy): Eukaryota > Metazoa > Chordata > Actinopteri > Siluriformes > Bagridae > Hemibagrus > Hemibagrus wyckioides. The sequence goes on along the minus strand of NC_080710.1, from coordinate 25,833,756 downwards.
TGTGCAGCTTTCCCTAAGGAAATATTTAACATATTTTTGGAACAGAGAGAATAAAAGAAAGTCTGGTGATTAAACAACTCTTTCTAGCTTTTATAACATAAATGTGGACAGGACCTAATTTATTTAAAATGTCTAATGTAGCTATAAATTAAAAAACATAGTAAGATGCATTCTTTAATTAATAATAAGCGTCATTATTGAATAAAACAAACCACCCCATTGTTGTATTTTTCCTATAACAGTATGTCATGTTGTGTTTTAGTCCTTACATAAAAGTCCCATTTAGTTTAGCATTTATTTTATTTAATCACCCATTTTCTTGACTGAAATCTTGCGTCATAAGTGAGTTTCAAGCCATTCAGCCAAGTCACTGGGTTTGCAGATCTTTCCTCAGCAGGGAAACATTATGAATATATTATCTGTGGTTATCACAAATATGCGCATATAGAGAGCGCTTGAAATTGTTGCAGTATTTCTTTAAACACAGCTGTTAAATGCTGTTATTTTTATGAGGGTGTGGTCTGTTCGGTCAACTCTGTTGCAAACCGTCAACAGCGTACCACAACTGAGGGTTCGAACGATGATGTGGCCACAAGATACAAAGTCAAGTCCATGATCTGTGTAACTGCGTAACTAAACCCGCAACTTGCTTTACGCTGTTGGAACATCATGTGAAAACATTTATTCACTTGGAGTCAAATCAGTGACTCTGACATGTAATAGTGCAGAAGCAAGAATTGCAGCCTCAGAGCTCCAGGATCCCTGGATCAATCTTAATCTTGGGTTAAAGTGTACAGTCTCACATGTTCACACTGTGTCGGTGTTGGTTTCCTCTCTGGTTTCCTCTTAGTGTCAAAAATGCCATGTGTGAGTATGGTGCCCTTTGATGCATTGGAATTTCATTGCCTTTTGCCCAGAGTTCCTGGGATAAGCTCTTGATCCACATAGACCCTGACCAGGATAAAGCATATACTGAAAATGAATGATCTCAGTGCTTAGGTTCCAGTAGCCACAGAGGTCTGATGAACTGATTTCTTAGTGTTACTTACTTTGCAGAATAATAGTTATCACAACCTACTCTAAGTATGCTAAGTGACCGAACGTATGTGGACAACTGACAATCATACTCACATGTTTTATCTTTTGTATCTGTATTTTGTATCTGTTTTTATCCTTCGTAATATCATATTCCAGATGTAGTCCCCCCTTTGCTGTTATAATAACCTCCACTCTTCTGGGAAGGCTTTCCACTGGATTTTTGGAGTGAGGCTGTGGGGATTTGTCTTCATCCAGCCCCAAGCGTATTACTGAGCTCATGCAATGATGTCATATGAGGAGGTCTGGGGTGCAGTCAGTGTTTCAGTTCATCCTTGACAAACCATGTCCTCTCTTTTTGGAGCTCACTTTGTGCAGATGGGGACTGTCATGTTGGAACAGGTTTGGGGATCTTGAAATTGTAATGCTACTGCATACAAATACATCATAAACACTTGTGTGCTTCCAACTTTGTGGAAACACTTTGGGGAAGAATCCACTTAAGGATGTGATGATCAAGTGTCCATATAGAGTACTTGGTGTACTTTATACTATTGACTAAAGAGAGCTTGAGAACTTAGTTTGTGGTTGTAATAATAAGATATACATTTACATTTCTGGTGTTTGGCAGACAGCTTTATCCAGAGCAGTTTACAATTTATCTAATTTTATACAACCTAGCAAGTGAGGGTTAAGGGCCTTGCTCAGGGGCCCAACAGTGGCAGCTTGGTGGACCTGGGATTCGAACTCACAACCTTTCAATCATTAGGAATTTTGTTCCTTTGATTCTACTGAAATATTACTATTAAAAATATAATATAATATAGTAATATTATAAGTGGTTTGTCCAGTGGGGCTGACTACTACTACTACTACTACTACTAATACTAATAATAATAATAATAATAATAATCATCATCATCATCATCATCATCATAAGAAGAAGAAGAAGAAGAACAGCAAAAAGGAAACATCTTCCTCCAAAAGAACAATAATTTTTTTTTTTTTAAATCAATAATTCTTTTTCTTTACTTAGAAAGTTAGTAAAGATTAAACAGGACTAGATAATCTAGCAACAGAAGATTATTTTAATGCTTATAAGTGATTTGGGGGAGAAATAAATCTTATATTTTCTCTATAAGTATAGATATATAAGTTATATAAGGGTTAAGTGTTTGGTCAAGAGGTAAATCTTCGTTTTTTTGTTTGACTGCAGACAACTTGGCTGTTTAGTAAAAAAGGAGAGAACAATCTGAGAGCATTAAATACTGGAGAGATGGATAAAACGAAAGTGGGTATATTGAGGGTTAATGTTTGCGGTCTCTTTAAAAGCCGTTCAGCCCCGACATCCTTCTGTCAGAGGGAGAGAGAGAGAGAGAGAGAGAGAGAGAGAGAGAGACTCAAGGTCCCTCAGCTCACATCAGTCAGTGTGTATTGAACTCTCAGCAGAGGGAATGCACTTATCACTGCAGATTTAAAGCCCGGCTCTCAGTTCAGGGAAACAGGATGCTGCCGGTGTTGTGGACGCCTGTGCTCAACTTTACTCATCTTTCTTTCTTGCTTTTCACATCGCGCTCCTGAAGTCGGGAAAACGTATTAATGGCTGATTTCTTCTGAGCCATGCATTTTGTTTTTCTGTAGTTTACCGTGTAAAAGCGTCATGTGTGTTCCAGTGTGCTGTGGATAGACAATGCGCTCTTCAGGATGGGAGCGAACAACGGCAAACAGTGCGGAAGTGAAGGTACGTCACTTATAAAAGCATGCAAATCACATATATCAACATCTCGAAGTTGTTAAAGACTCCTCCACCGTCTTATCTGTTCATCTCAACAGTCATCCGCTTTAAAAACCCCAACAAACACTACAGCATTGCATGCGTGATGTTTGCTGTCAAACTTCTGAAAGCTTATTTCCACTTGTGATCTAGTTCATTTATACTATATTAACTATTCCAATATTAAACACATTAGACAAATACGTGCCATCACATTTAGCTTATTTGTTGGTGTTTTATAACATTCTTGAACCCAAACATTATTCTTAGCTTGTGTTATTATTTAAATGCCATTACACACACACACACACACACACACACACTGTGTGACTTGTTATTTTTTCTTATAGGTTATTATCTTCTTAAAAGTATAGCTATTTTAACAACAGTCACTTAAGCATGGTTCCTTCCTCTATGGCACTGACAAGTTCCCCATTCTGAGATCCAAGACAACCAAGACACTTCTAAAAGTGAATTATTCACAGCAACAGACTTGAAATGAAATGAAAGTCAGTTTAATTCCTTGTCATGATTTGCCTATTTCAGAACGATCCCTAGAGTAACCATGAGACTTGCTTAAATGTTAAACTATTCAGCAGTCCAAGGCAAACATCCACATCTGGGGCACAACCTACCGCTCAGACATAGTGAGTTAACTGGCCAAGTTAAACTTTAAGCTTCAGTCAAGTCCTTGAGAAACCCTAAGGGAAGCATCAAAGCTCTTCCACGCTCTCTCTCTCTCTCTCTCTCGCTATCTATCTCTCTCTCTCCCCATCTCTTGCTTCTCTTTTCTCTCAGTCTCTCAGTTGACCATTTCCAACGAACTACAGCAATCTAGCCCTACACACCAGTTTCCTACAATTTATTAAATATACACATTGCCCTGAACTTGTCCTCCTTCAGAGAATGAAAAGAAGCAGCTACAGAAAAATATGTGCATGAATGCTTGTAATTTTCCATCCCAGTCAAGCCAACAGTGGATATATGCATTAAGTATATACATATATATTTGTGAGATGGTTATAATCTCAAATCTGACATAGCATATCCTGGCATAACCTGTCTATTACAGGAGGTCTGACAGTTGTTCTATCTGCAACATAGGTTTATATTAATGTGCTCATTCTGATACTTTATGGTTTCTGTTGTGACAACTTACATATGGGATCTGATGTAAATCTGATGCTCTAAGATTATCTAACAATAGCAATTAACTTATCACGAAATGTGCTGTCATTTTTTTTAACTTGATATGGTGAAGCTTTCTGAATGGTGGGCTTGTTAAGATTTATGGAAGGAGTCTCCAGTGTCAGTTTTCTGGCATGGGAAAATCATAACGCAAGGGCTTCTTCTGATTTGTCTGTAACATAACAAACTGTTTTTATTGTCTTAATAACATGAGAAAAACAAGAGAGGTTGGTAAGGGAATGCCTGCTATGAAATAAGTGATAACAGGAACTAACTTGTTTTACAGACATTCCACAACATTAATAGGATAAAAAATACAACATGCTATTTATTTAATGTAATTAAAGTTAATAGTTGGAAATTGCTTTGGTGTAAAATGAGTAAAACATGTAGAACATGCTGTAATAGGAAATGAATCAATTTCAGAGTAGTAACAGTAACTGCGCTTGATGCCAGGCAACATTACACCAAGATGTTGATTATTTTGGTACATCCCATCATGAAGCACAAGAAAAGGTGCTGAAATGAAACATGCAAGCAATGGATAGAAGATCAGTGAAAACAGAAGTATATGTGAACTACAGATCTGCCAAATAAAGTAAATAAGGACAAACGTTCCCTGTCATCGAGAAGGTCTGCTTGTACTGGCTTTAAAAAATTACAGTTTTAGGCTCCATTTAGTAAGGCAGCCTGATGTTTGACCTGAGGCAGCTAACAAATCACATCCAAATACAGATCTTTTAACTTCCAGTTTGACCCAAATTCATACACTTACCTAATATTTCAGCGAAATGTAACATGCCAATAGCTTGTCAAAAAAAAAGAAGAAGAAGAAAATGCAAATCTGATTTATCCATTTCATCTTAAGCTAGAAGATCATATGGATCCAATCATGGTTAGAATTTATTATCTACAAATTAAAAAATGTAGCATCTGGCTCACAACTTGCACATTTCTCAAGACAGTCTTCATGTTATCCTGAGTGGATTTCAGTTCAATTAGTTACTACAGGAAGGTTAGACTTTAAAGCTGGGCAGGATTACAGAGTTGCATGAGTAACTTGGCTTGCACGTGCATCTCTGCACAACGTGATACCTCATCAAGGGTTTATAAATGCCATTTCTCTCCATCTGTGCCACGAGCATCTGTACTTGGGCTCGACCTCGTCTTGAATTTCACTTAGCGAACAAACACTCCGCAAAGCTCTCTTTGCACCTTACATAAGCATAAGGCAGGAAACTGGTGAAAGTTTTTGACAGGTTGTTTTCCAGAAAAGTAAGCAAACAGGTCTCTCAGCCCTGGAGCTTTTCCCAAACCACTTCTTAAGAATGTGTCATTGGCACGTGGTGAGTGTAAGTTAATGGAGGGGAGACCGCAGTGCTAAACTCTCTGGGGTGTTCTCACGTTCGCATCTCAGTCAGTTGTGACACGGATGTATCTGCTGGAAAAGTGGGTAGAATAGGAAAATAGGAAGGATTCCACTGAAATAAATCCTTGTCAGTGGTTTTTGGGAAGCAGCCCAGCTTTCTGCATCTTAAACAGGAAGGCCAGTGAAATATGACTGTGAAAACAGATCCGAATGATTCCCGAGTGCAACGATTCCATGATTTTTGTTTTAATTAAACAGGATTCAGAAACCGCTGAAAAGTATAAGCAGAAAGTGATTAGGTGTGCCTGTGGTCTCTGTACAGAAGCTGAGTCAAACCTATGCTTTATGAATTCAAGCTGTGTCTGTCTCTGTTTCAAATGTTCACATTTGATCACTGGAAAATAATTGTCACTGGGTGCTAAGCTCCTGAGTAATGGAATTGTTTGTGCATGTGAAGTTTTTTTTTTTTACACATGATTTGGAAGTTCTGGCCAAAACGTCCCCCTATTAAAGTGTTGCTAATGAAGTGAGTCGAAAAGGCCAAACTTTTGATCAAAAGGCCAAACGCTTCACTGTTTTCACTGACAAAGAGGATAATCTTTGGGTTGATAGGTTTTAGGTTCCATTAAGAGGTTCAAGGAACCAAGTTGAATTAGATTTGCATTTGCTTCTCAAGCCATCTGTTTACATCTGGAATACTTGATCATTTCCCAAACCTAGATCAAATAAGAATGTATAAATGCTGAGCTGGTCAAGTCTTCAGACTGATCAATGCACATAAGTGTCTTCTTAATAGTCAGCTTTTTATTTTTCAGTGATCTGAAATAGCTGTTTATGTAACGGCGAAAAGACTGATGATATTCCTATTCATATTGTGTGAGTGAAACACTTTCTTGGATGCGTGGGGGATAGAGTGATAGACTGTTTCATTTTCTATGCATTTCAACATGGAAGAAAACCGCTGGTAGTCAAACAGGAAAGAGTGATCCGCTGAAGTAAATCATTAGGTCTTTGAGTTCAATAGGTTAGTAGTGAGCTCTTGATTGAAGAACAGCACGCAAAGGATGAAATTTCTGTGAGCCACAGTCAACCAACCGCTGACTATTCAGAATCATATACCCACCCCTGCTCTGTATCTTATTATTCTTTTACGGTTTTATACTTACATCGAAGCTCATGGTATATGGCAAAGACAGTAACACTGTTAGAGAGAAAATCATTTGCCAGACGTCTGTGGTTTTGCTTCTTAATTTCATAAATGGGTAGTTATATAATTCTAACTTTTACATAATAAATTTCACCACTCATTATGAAGCTGTGCCGAATAGGATAGCTCGAACAAACTGCTATGTGTTTTCATAATTTCAGCTAATTGAGCCCATTTGACAAGACAAAGCAAATTGCATCCACTTGCTTGGTGAGTCACATTTTGGGGCCTGATGTGGAAAACGAAGCAGATGTGCTAGTTCGGTGATTTCACCACATGTCTTTACAATGGTAATGATGAAGGGAGCCTGTCTCATGTTAGCCACAATACAGTCCTGGTTGGTTTACCAAAGAAGAAATGCTGGAAATGATTGAATTATCATGGGGCATGTGTGTAGGCATTACCAATAAGGTGGGCTTTGCCACAGCAGTGGTAATATTATTAGCTTGCCATCATGCATCCCCATGTGGGTGATGCGGGATGGTAACAGTGCAGCATAGCTTTGTGGCCATGCAAAACCTTGGCTTGTTTGTGTGTAGGTATGATGAACACTTGGAGAAAGCGTGTGAAGAAAGACTTGTTTACATGGTGAACGCCTTATGTGGAAGAAAGGCCCAAGATGATTTTGCACGAAGCCACTGGTGGTTTGAGTTTATGGCCTGCCATAAAACAGGCCCCTCACACACACACACACGCGAACACACATTTTTGCCAGTTTTGCATTTGTGGCTCCAGAGTCTTTGCTAAAGGCCTTGATTTAGCTTTTCAATTTGCAAGACAAACATCCATAGATTCATATGTTAAGTCTAATCCATAAACTGCCCATTTTTATAGACAAATAAAGATCAATAGATTCTTCTTGTTATCCGGGTAAATGGTCTGTTTTCTTTGAAGAGCAGAACAGCAGTTTTACTGGTGGGCAGTTGAAGGCTTAGGTCTGAGCTAGTGACTAGCACGCTAGTGAGTTCAAATGGCAGGACTGCCTGAAACAAGATTCTCAACTGTTCCAATTCTACTGCTTGGATTGTATCCTCTTTGAATCACATAAATCAATTTCATAAATGCATCTCCCAAATAAGTAGAAATAAATCATCTCACAGCTTCAGTGTCCCTAATTTGATCCTGAGCTTGTGTTACTGTCTGTGTGCAGTTTCATGTCTTTTCTCCCCATGTCTGCATGGGTTTCCTCCAGGTTCTCTGGTTTCCTCTGGAGAACTATAAAAACTAAATGTGAATAAGTGTGTGAATGTGCGCATGGTGCCCTGCAATGGACTGGCCTTTCATCAAGTGTTGACAGGATAGTCTCCAGATCCACCACAATCTTGACCAGGAGAAAGCAGTTACTGAATGTCAAAGGCAATTCTGCTATGGTGGATCATAACATAACTAAAATGCATATGTGATAAAACTGAGCCTATTCGTCCATGTTTTGTTCCAGTGCTAAATACTGGCTGTTCTTTCACTGGCAGGAAGGCATAAACGTGAATAGGTTCTATCTCCAGCGCATTCGTAATGAGTTTTCCTCAAAGTCCTTAATCATGAAAACCTCAAACCTCAGCTTGGATTAAAAATAACACACAATGCCACTGGTAATTATCCAACAAATGGCTGGCCATCAAGTCTTGGATGTCTGATCAAATTTTTAGGGCATCTGTTAAAATATTGACTTGCAGTTGGAAACTTCAATCCCTGTCTTTTTGTAATAGATCTGTTATAACCTGACACCATCTTGAGTCAGCATGACAATAAACCCTGACATTGTAAATGTAGATACGTTGCCATTCAGTTAAGTAGACATTTACAATGATGAATCATGTTCTGCTGTGTTTTGGTTACGCAGGTAAAGGAAGCTCCAGCATTTCCTCCGACGTGAGCTCCGGCACCGATCATACACCCACTAAAGCTCCCAGGAATGTAACTGCCAGTGAAGGTAAGGCATCTGGTCCTCATTATGTGTGAAACTCCTTGCTCGACACTCCCCATCTTATGAAATGCTATTTTTTTATGTACTTGTGTTCCTAGGATAACCTAAAATCAAAAACACTGTCAAACTCGTTGTTCCCATAAGACTGAAGCACCTGTAGGCTGTTTGAATAGCAAATTATTTAAAACAAAACATATACTTTATAGCTGCACCGTCTTATCTGGATGTGCACTCTTCTGAAAGCTTTTTAATGAGTCCTTTCAAGTTTGCCAGTGAAGGGTTTAGACTCGCTGGAATGCAAGAAACTATTTTGTTTCCTAATTGGCTCCTTAAAGGAAGATTGCATGTGAGATTATGACTGAACTTAAATTAATTATTCCTTAGATTAGTTGCAAGCATTATGATAGTAAATGAGGCTACTATATGAAATGGTAATGTAGCTCATCTACTCTGTTTGAAAATCATCTTTGTTTTGTTTGTTAATCTAAGAAACTCTAATAATGTAACTAGAAATAAAGGTTGTTAATTCTCAGAAGTTTTATTTTCAGGCTGTAGAAAAATACAAGGTGCAATGAACATGAATTAAGTATCATCCATTTGCCTATATGCCTTTAAATGTGTATGACAATTTCCCCCACATTATTCTTATCAAACTGTCAGTGAGCTCAATAATAGTTATTGCATTATTAAATAACTGATAGATAATATATTAAATTCATATTTAAACCTTCCGTTAACTAAACAAGACATTAAATAATAAGCATGCGAAGCATTATTTCCCAGGTGCCTACATATTTTGTCCAGTCTGGCATGCAGCTTTTCTAACTCCTTAGTTGCAGAGCCTCTTCCTGTTTTTCCTTCAACCTCACTTGTAGAAAAGTTTTCCAAGGAATTCAGTGTTTCTTTTTTATACCACTATCAGTTCCTGTAATGAAAGCCATCTTGTTGATAGTGGCTGTAATGGTGCAGTTATAAGGGCAGCGTGTGGTTGGGCACAAGTACTGCTCTTTGCATAACAGCCTTCCAGGCGGGCATTGTTTTCATTATGGTATGGCACTAAGTTTTCCAAGGCTGGATGCCAGTAAGGCCGAGTGCAACTCTGTATTTTGCCCCAATCTTCTTGTGCCTTTGCTTGTAATTGCAATAATAAGTGCCAGGTACTCAGTATGCACTGTATTTCTGTTTTTTTGAATATACACCAGTGGCTGTGTTATGCTATGAGGGGGCATTTTATTTGCTAGCATGGTTTCCGCCCTAAGAGACAGTCGTCTCCGTGAAATCAGTACGAAGTTCTTCTGACTCATCACTTTTATCCTATGATGAAACATTTCTATCTGGATGGGAGTGGTCTCTTCAAGTGTAACCCTGCCCCCATCGGCAGGGTACGAGGGTTATGTAGTTGTGTATCATATGCTATGATCTTCAGAACTCGCTAGATATTCATCCAGTTATGGGATATTGTGGACAAATGTTTTTGTGACTATGAATGTGAATGTTGGTTGTTGGTTATGTGACATACCTTCTGACCTGAACAAAACCTGTCTTTTTAATTTTGTTTCACCTTTTGTTTTATTCATGTTACCTGACATAAAAATGTGTAAATCAAAAATAGGCTGTTGCATTCTGGGTCAGTCTTGAGTGATTCAGAGATTCCTGGACTGTGTATTGAGGTCTTGGAGGTCATTTTAGCGAGCACAGATTTTAAACACCTGCACTCTCAGTTTGTTATGGAGTCTGTGGTGTTTCATTGTTCAGCTTGTGGACAGAACAGATGGTGGATAGACCTGACGTATCCAAAAAAAATTATAAACTTTATTTCAAGTTCTACATGAAAAACAATAAGTTATCCATAAATATCAGTTTGCCCGATGCTGAACAGTGACTGTGTACCACTTGATGACAGGAACATTTACCAAACCAGATGCTCTATTCATTAGACTGTTTTGTCTTCACCTTGTTTAATAACCCAATTCAACACATTTACATCTTGCTGTTCATTAGGAATGAGAATTTGTCTGATTTACTCCCAGGCTCTGTGCTGCACATTCCTCAGGGAGAAACCAGGTTCAATGTAAGCATTATAAATTCTGGCCTAGCCTGGGAAGAGCTGTCATCAATGGTTTTCTTTGGCATACTAGAGGCAGTGGGGCATGCCTTTAAAATGCTTTACCACAGAGAGTACATGAAGGAACTCACTGCATTAGGTCCTGGGTTGTTATTAGCCCTTTTTTGTAGCACCATATCACGTTTTTCTATTTGGTATTTTAAGTTATTGTTTTGTGAGCCATTTTATAGTCGCTGAAAAGGCAACATATTGAATGAGACGAAGTTGTTTTATGTGTATTTAATGTTTTTGCAAAGGTCAAAAGGAACCATGCTAGAATTTATAAGCTCAGTAATACAAAATATCCTGCTGTGTTATAATAATATAACCGAGCAGCCTTTTGTATAACCTTCATGAACTTATTGCTCATTGCTTATTTACAAAAAAAAAAAAAAACTGAGCTGTTATCATCAATTTGCTATATCTGAATTCAAGCCATAGGTCATAGTGATGGAAATTCTGACCCTTTCAGTGAGTCAGAGCAGTCGGCTTAGCTCACCAATAAAAGATTTCACTTTTGCTCCCAAACAGCTCCTTGCTAGTGTTTGACCAAACGTTGCTGGGCTTTGCCTATCTACCCTATACTTTGTATTGTGCTTGCTGTTAAATCTATTTAAAGAGTCCGAGAGAGCTAAATTGGCCGTGTTCTCTGGTTGTAAAAGATGGCATGCATCATGATGCATTAAAAAGAGAGCACTTCCTCTGCTCTGTGATGTAACATGAGGACACAACGTCACAACAGCTTGCTTCATAAGCCTCACAGGAGGCATATGTTATGCTCGGTCCTTGGTACCTGTCATTTAATAGGGGAGATCTAGCTTCTGGTTGGGAATTGGCAAATGACCAATTTGAGGAATGGGTGAAATGGCCACTTCTTATATGCGATATGTGAATCAGTTCCCAACATTCATCTAACTGAGCCAGTTCAAAGAGCCGACTCATTCACAAACGACACATCAGTAATAGGTTATTTCTATGACAAAAAATAATCCCAGATTCTCCAAGAGACAAAAACATCATTTTCTAATTGAACATAAAGAATCCATCTTATTGTAATGGATAATACTGACTGCGAAGCAAGTTAATTGAATGCTTCTGAAGATTTATGGACATTAAATTGTTTCATGCATGAATGCATCATAGCCGGGAGATGTTCTCAGCACAGAGGATTTTGTTATGTTCAACCACATCTAAAGTGTTCCTCCCACGTCCGAGAAATTAAATTGAAATAAATCCTCACTGTTCGCTTTGTGGTACAAGGAGCCACACATGATCTGAATTTTAGGAAGGAGCATGTTCTTCTGCTGATTGGCTGTAAAAACGCATCTCTTGGTACTAGTGATTATATGCACAATGTCATATAATAGATAAATAATGATGTGAATTTAATGAAACGTTCCTCCTCCAGGCTCTAGGGCCAGTTATGTTATAAATGGCATTAACTAGCAGTTTCTAAGTATAGTTATGGGCCATAACATCCTGAACCTCAGCTCATTTTTTAATGTCAGGGTCCTTTGTTCCATCTTTGAAACATGATTTATCATTACAAGTGTTTCTTCCAATTGTGGGACATGTCCACACAGCTGGAAGAAACACTCATCGTTAGAACACTAAATCATTGTTCATTACTTCTCCAAATGATGATCTTCGAAGGACGTGTCACTTAAAGTCACCCCGCTCTTAACTTACACTGAAGCAAATTGCACTCTTTTTTTATTTTACAAAACACATATTCCCTTTTCCTTGTTCAAAAGCCGAGCTGTATTTCCATGTGAAGTAATTAAACTCACTGTACCGTGTCCTCTCTATGTGAATAATAAGTTCGGTCCTTTTCTCTTCTTTTTTTCGGTACTGTGAGGTCAGTGGAGGCAAGCATGTCAAAGCAGTCTAAACACTCTCCGAAATATTCCATACATCTGTAACGCTGTAATTCCCTCATACTACCGCTTGTAAACACGCCAAATACCAACACTTTCCATGTTTTCATCCATTTATTTTGTAGTACAAACATATCCATGGCGCATAGTGTCAGTGTTGATCTTCTCCTTGCCAGAAAATGGAGGACTGAAGGGATATTTGTTTTACAGGGCCCCAAAAACTGCTCGGAAAGTAATGGAGTTTTAAATAGAGTCCTGACAGTGCAAATTACTATCGGAGGTCTGTAAATAACACCAGATTAGACTTCCAAGACCGAGCATTTCTAACAAATCACACTTCCTGATTGTAATACAGCAAATGGCCAAAGAAGTTTAAGTAAATACAATGTGAAGAATGATTGAGGGAATATTGTAAATGTTTTTTTTTTTCTTTTTCCAATTAAACATGGTACAAATGTTTCATTGTGGGACTACTGCAATCATTTGACATCTGATTCAATAGGTATGACATCGAAAGACCAATGACAGTCTTGATTGGTTAGAAATTTCAGGAAGGATCTCTAATGAAAATTTAGACTCTTGTTCTTCCAGCAATACACATGCGAATGGATTTCTAGGGTTCAGGTGTACCTCAGGGCAGGTTTTATATTGAAATAACTCTTATAGCTTTTATGCCATAGCGCTGTACTCAAATCTGATTGGTTCGAAGATACTGATTACATTTCTATAGCACAGTCTCTGATCATAGTGCCATTCAAATCAAAGGTTTTAATACCTTTTTTTTCTGATGCACTTTTGTTTATACGGTAACTACAGAAATCTCCATAGGGATTAGAATGGCAAGCATTTTACATAAACTAATAAACTAAACCTAACCACAAGAGGGAAAACATTTAAGTGTTTTAGCTAATCGTTGAATAGGAGGAGCTTTTTGTGATGAGGTGTTTATTTAACATTTATGGAAGAAGTCTTGAGTGTTAGCAACTTGTAATAGTCAGCGTGAATGCTGTAAATTTCAAGTTTTCCATCACAGCAAAGGATAGGATAGCCTAAGGATAGGGAAATCTGTGTTTTGCACTTTCACTGTAACATGACAAGACTGTCCTATTAACTTCAAGAGAGGGGAAAAATAGATCTGGTCTGGTGAGGGAACGACTGGCTGCAATAATACAATAATGCAAGGGATGCAGAACGGTGTACTAGTCTGTGTTGGTCTGTGTATAATATTGCATTGTGTGTATTGCACACATGCACTTTATGTTGTCTTATGTAGCTCTTTGTTCTGTGTAGCATCATGGTCCTGGAAGAATGCTGTTTCATTTCACTATGTATTGCACCGCCTATATATAGCAGAAGCTTCCCACACATTATATCACAACATTGCAATATTTATTATTCTTCGAATATCTCAGCTCTGGAGGAGTTGAGAGGGTTAAGGGCCTTGATCAAGGGCCCAATGGTGGCAGCTTGGTGGTTCTGAAGCTTGAAACCTGATCAACAACATGGGGCCTTAATCACTGCCCACTATCTATTTATATACATACTTCTTATGGTTATATATCGTTAATAATGACAAAAAAGGCTTTTGACTTGACTTTGATAACAGGAATTGAATTGTGTTTCACATTCCACATCAATAAATGTATCTTTAAATAGATAAAATGTAAATATAAAGTTTAATGGGTTAAACCTGATTTGAAGAATTACACAAAGTGGGAGTTTAAAAACATGTACTGCAGCATCAGGTTTCAGCATTAGTCTTCAGTTTACATAGCCTCTGTTTGCCAACTGTCTTCCATATAAAACTCCTATTAAGCATCTTACAGTAGCGTCTAAATATGATTAATAAAAAGACTCGTTTTATTATGAGAGATGTAACACAGTTCATGTGAAACTTGTTCTTTTTTTTTCTAACTCCATGAAGCAATGTTATTTGACAAAGCATAAGGATACATTCCTCTCGCCCTGTAACAAGCTCAACTCCTCTTCCCTTTCTCAAGGCCCCCTTATCTCTCACTGAGCTCTCTCACCCTCCTCTGGTCCTTTTCTCTCCAAGAACGTAGGATTGTTTGAAACAAATAAAAGCCAGCAGCCGATTAAATGAGAGAACGCAGGAGTGAAAAGGGTTTACCTCATATAAACAAAAAGAGTAAGGCACAAAGACCTTGAACAAGTTCTGTAAGGAAGATGGCTTCTCTTTTATGACTCGGTGTGTGGACGCTGTCACACAACAGTCTGGGCCAGAACACCAGAGGGAGCCCTCGCCCGAATATTAACTATCTCTGGCCACTTCCGGTACTGAGGCTTATTTAAGCAGCGCGCCACCTCAGCCTCATTGCGAAGCATTGTTTCCGTTTGTGTCACTTGCCAAGCCTTTATTCTGTTATTGTCTAGTTACCTCGTGTATGACCTTGCCAGTTTATCTCTTGACCTCGAGTTTCGGATTTGTGTTTTGGATTAGTTTTCTGAGTGACAGCTTTCTGGTATTTGACCCTTTGCTTTCGTTATCTTGACCACGATTTCTGCCCACCGTCCTTTACGAAATCTGCACACTCCTCCGCCTGACGAGGCGTTACAGACGCAAACTGGATCCTGTTACAGGACACTTTTATGTGGTCACTGAACATGTTGTATATTCGCCGCTTCACACAGAAGGGCTCTGATCATTCTCAAGGAAATCACGTGGAGCAAACTTAAAATACAATAAAGGCAATAATGTATTACTATGCTCCTAAGCGTAACAGGATAATCCCTTTGGAGCTAAATGTTCAATGTGAGGCCACGTCCTCTTTACGTAAACAGTTTTCTGGTGAAATACCTCCCTTGTACAATAACATAATTTCATACTATAACCATATCCCCTGAACTTCCTAGTTGGCATTATTACAGAACGCTTTGTTGTTACTCAATTTGTCAAGCCATGCAAAGTTTCCTGAGAAGTATTTCGCTGTTTCCCCCCGTTTCCATGTGTGCATGCAATAATCCAATTATTACACAATGTCATATTGCTCAGTGGAGAACCACACCTCTTCAAACACCCCAGTAATCTATTAGAAAGTAACACCTACCAGTTTTATTATATTGGCCGCTTTTATACATTTTCATTCAGTTTGAATTTCAGCCATCTAATTCAACATTAATATAATAAGCCCATTGGACACGGATCAGGAAAGACTTCATTTGGAGGAGGAATATGAGAGCCCAGCAGGAAAGTGAGGGTTTGGCTCCTCCGAACTTGGACCAAATCTACTCTGTCTGTATTTATGGCATGAGAATGGTCTATGCAGTTCTTTCACTCAGGTTTTTTGACACAATGATGTGTGGCCGAGCCGTGTTTTGGGCGCTCTTTGGATGTGCCTTGAAATTCTTATCCGCATTCGAAGCCTTTCTCATACATATCAGGCTGTTTAAACTATGGAGTCATTTCAGCCGACTCAGCTGACCGGTTAGAGTTTGCCATCCCAAAGGTTATTGGGTTCCCAAACTTGGTTTGAATTGACAGCTTGAAGACTGTTCATGGAATATTTTACAATGACTTTATGGTTAGAGGGGAGTCAAAAATTAGCTCTGCGTGACATAAAACTTCATATCCAAACCTCATCTATTTTAGAATTTGGGCTTCTATGTCCAAAATGAGAACTTATTGCAAGTTTTACTACATTTTGTTTCATATTATTAGCAAGCACATGGTGTTTAGACTGTGTGGGTGGCGTGGGTGTGGCGTGCGCATGCAATGTTTATGGAGACATATACTTTCTCTCACTTATTTATGCATTCGTGTATTTATTTATCTTTATTAAAAACTTTGTTCTGCTCAAGGTCATGACAGACCAAGAGCCTATCCCATGCAAGAGGTATAAATGCACCAATGTACACATGTATTTGCACGTGGGCAATTTAGCACATAGCTAGTCCACTCCCCCAGCATGTTTTTGGGAGGTGGAGGAAAACCGGAGAACCCAGAGGAAACCCACATCCAGCTCCATGCACATAGTAACCCTAAGATCAAATCAGGGACCCTATAAACTGCAACACCGTGACACCCTTCATGGATATAATGTAGTTTTATTTGATGAGTTGTATTACTATCACCCTTTAAACATCCCCCAGCCAACCAATGTGTATTTTACATTTTCAGGCTTCTGAGATCGTCTCTGCCACATAGGTCCAATTCAAATTTCATTACAGTTATCATGGTTTAATGTGCTTGGGTGTTTCCTTAGACAAGAGTCTAAAAAAAATGCTTAAGATGTGTATGCTGCTCACAGAACACAGCTGAAGAGGGGGTAATAGTGCATGTGCCCTTGGCGTGGTAGATAAACATAACACTTTCAAAACAAATCACGTCACAGCTTTTCAGCTCATTGCTTTCTGCTCAGCTTTAGGCCACACACACACACACAAGCTCAGCTCACGGCTAATCTAGTGAGCATTTATCTAAGGCACTAAATCAGCTTTGCCACAGAAACAGTAAAACAGAAAAAAACTCTGCCATGTGGGTCTCAAAATGACATGAGGTTGCTGAAAAGAACCCAAAATCAAGATTTGCTCTGTGGAACCATTTAAGACCATCTGAAATCAAAACTGAGAGGAGAATGTGGGAAGCAATGTGCAAGGTTTGCAGCAGTCTTTATGGAATCTTCTGTGGGGTTTGTTTTTTTTAGGTCTCTAACAAGATGTCAGAAGACAAACTGTGATTGCCCACACTCAGTTTGGATGCTGTCCTTCCTTCTCCAGTGAGTGGGCATGAAAGCGCTTTGGTGCGGTCACTGTGATCTAGGCCTTTTGCGTAATGAAAGTGATGCTGAGTTGTGAATAGATGAACGTCAGTGCCATGTGGATGGGATGTGGTGTCTTAGCGGTTATGGTTCTGCACTGATGTCCTAATCTTCAGATCTATCAGGTGTCATAAAGCAGAAGTTCCCTTTTAAGTCTGGTTCCTCTCAAAATTTCATCTTCATGTTGTTCCAGAGAGCTTTTCTTTGCAATAAAGGTCTTTTTGGGATCTAAACCTACATCTAGCTTTCTCTGAATCAGCTTTGAGCTCGAGTTTCTGCCTATGTGGAGTTTTTGTGCATGTTCTGTGTGTGTTTATGTGGGTTTCCTCAAGGTTCCCTTGTGTCCAGTGAGGTATATTGGCTATGATAAACTGCAGCTAGGTGTGAATGTGTGCATAGTATCCGAAACCGTGGTGTATTCCCAACTCGCACCCGGTGTTCCCAGATTCTGGATTCGTGGATGGTCTCCAGATCCACTGCGACCCTGACCAGGACTGTACTATGTCACTGTAAATTATTATAAAGCTAAAATTCTGAACAAATAAAACTGAAGTAAATTGAATACAAATCCCAAGACTGTAAGAGAACCACTTCCAGTATGCCTAGCATTAACCCTTTATTGCCGGAATTGTGTCTGGTTTCAACGTGGCTGCCAACGAGTAGCAATAAATTTGACTGCCTGAGTTTCCTCTTATCTAGACAGATGTTTTGGAAGGCGCTGGCAGAATTGTGTTTACCTGGGCAATTTCCGCATCGTATTTGTTCATCAGCACCCCCGCCTCTTTACTTTCTTCTGGATTTATTTAACACTCTCTCTTGAGTTTTACGACAGACTTATAAAGCCACATTTTATAAGTCTGTTCCTTTGGCCTCATTACTGAGCAGCACAGTGTTTTATTCATCATGGTGTGACACCATTTTTCAGTCTCACATTTTATTTCCCCTTTAACTCATTGTGAAGACGTGATATCCAGTGTTCTTTTTTGCCAGTGAGGGTTCAGCAGCAAGTGGCATGAAGTTTCTCACATCCTCTTGTGCTCATGGACACTCCTTGACAGAATGTAGTGTATGAAAAAAGGCAGATGGAAAGGAACTCGTCACAAGAGAGCTGGCATGAAGCTGATGGGTTTGACTGTCTAGCCAAGCAGTACTGCAATAGATTATTGGCATGAGTGCTGGCTTTTGCACTTATAACATGAGAGAATTTTGGAAGGGTGGTGGTGGTAGTGGTGGTGGGGTTCATCTCAACCCACAGCTGCTCCATGCTGTACAAGTTCCACTGGTTTTGTACAGCGCACTGGCTCAGTGACAGTACAAAAGGGTCTTTCATTTTAAGAATACCCTCCCTTTCTCTGTACATCATCTTCAACTTACGTGCTAATTAGACTTGACAATGGTTCCGTAGCCAATTTATTGCCTTATTAGATGAAGCAAGAGCATTCTTGGACAACATCTTTATATTTTTTTAAAGAATAAGACTAGGAGCCATATTCAGAGTGGAGTTAAACATGCACAGGACATTTCTGGACAGTTGCTTGGACAGTTGCACGCAAGATACACTTTCAACAAAACCATGTCTCAGTTATTTTATTCATTTATTTATTCTTCTTCAGTATCCTGGTAAAATGATGGATCCTATCCCGGATATGAGGCATGAATACACATAGACATGAGACTCAGGGCACCATACACACAGACACACAAGCACAGACAC
The DNA here is from genome assembly GCF_019097595.1 of Hemibagrus wyckioides. Lineage (NCBI taxonomy): Eukaryota > Metazoa > Chordata > Actinopteri > Siluriformes > Bagridae > Hemibagrus > Hemibagrus wyckioides. Next base: position 25,814,786 of record NC_080710.1, on the reverse strand, counting down.
ACACACACACAATTATTATTCACAATACCCAAAGGAAACCCAGAGGAACCCAGAGGAAACCCATGATGATAACATACAAATCTCAATACAGAGAGTTCAGGATGAAACCATCTACAAGTAAAGCATTCGGCAGACATCCTTATCCAGAGCGACGTCTATCAATGAATATATCAATACTGGTTAAATAGGTCACAGACCTATACCATCAGTCTGAAAACTCTATTGGGAGGAAATACAGAATGAAATGCATATACCTCAGGAAGAGATAAGTCTTTACCAAGGATCCCGGAGCCTTGAGTCTGCAGTGCTACCCACCCTGCCTTCATGATTCTAAACATGAGGCAGTATTTAGTCCAGCACCTTTAGTTTAATATTTGTTTTAATAATAAATATTTCACCCTCGAATTTATGATTTATTCAGAAATAAATACAAAATGACCTGTGATTTGAGGGCAATATTAAATAATTGAATTAAAATGAATACAACAAAAATGAATGACTGAAACAATTTATCACTCTCAAAATATTCACCTATATTTTTTATATTTATTCGAATCTTTTTCTTCTTGTCACTTGTTTATTAAGCTCTACAGCATAATTCTTTTGTTTGAAAAAATCTGAATCAGAGATGTCCTAAGAGGATTAAATAAAGCACTATGTTAGCCACTTCTACATAGAGAACTTTGTCAGAGTAACTACTGTCGTACCTCTTGAACTTAATTTTCCGACTTAAAAGTCTCCAACTTGGCCCCATATTTTGGAGATTAGATTTAAACGTCAAAATGCGGCTGAAATATGCGTCAACCTCACAATGTCTCAAATGCATGCTTCTTTGGATATTTCTGAAATACACATTAGGCTTACATATTTGCCTTTCCCACCATTGTCCATTTAACATCATATTCAGTAACACATTAATGGGGTGTGATCCATTATCTTCAGCTTTATGAGTTACATCTCAAATCACTGAAATATAGTAGCTAATGATCGGTCTGTAGGGACATCCGTTCATGAGCCCAAATGCTGATCCCTGCTGGTTTGTCAATCACTGGCAAATAGTGGCAGCCAAAATACCTTGCTGTGGTTACCCACTTGAAATGCAGAAGGTTTTCTTTCACATGTATTTTTCCCCTCTTTAATGTGCTCTATCCAAACCAAAGTCCAGATGTTTAACTTGTTTTTTTTCTTTGATATCTCAAACATGTGGATTCCTCGGCCATGTGCAGCTACTAGCGGTTCATGTTAAGGTCAGACTGCTGGAAGAGATATGACTCTCATTATATGCTCACAAACAGCAGTCTGATTAAATATAAACAACATCCATATTAAGAATAATTCAGCTTTTTGGACTGGCTTATGTTAGATTGGTAACGTCATACACGCTGCAGCATGCGTTGATTCTGATAACCTTGCCGTAATTTGTACAGGTTTCCCGCCTCGGTGTATGGGTTCTGTTTTGTCTGAGATGTTTTGGCTCCTCTTTTATGTTTTGCCTCATGTGTGTGTTCAGTTGCTTTGGCTCCACTTTTCTGTTTAGCTCTTGAGTGTGTATTAGTTTTGGTATGAAGATTAGTTTATGATTTGATTTCCTATTCCATCTAAAGAGATAATCAGTCTTGGATTTAAATCCCAAATCTAATTCTCCACACACTACAAACCCAGTGGGTACAGTTAAACTTTAATATGTTCTGGCTTCAGACTGATGCTGGGAAAAGATTCAGTGCTTCTTCGCTGCAAGGTTTTAGTCATATTTAATAAACGACTGAAACTGCTGAAGTTGTAATTTCCTTTTTAAACTGGAGCTGCTATGTTCTGATGTCAAAAGCACTGATTACTGTATATATGCCACCAATTTAACTGTATTTCTCTCTTTTTAAGCCCAGAAGGATAATTGGTTATATGTAATCTTCCATGACAAAACATTAGTCACATGTGTCATTTGTTTCCCAACACTTGCTTACGTCTCCTTTGGCTGAATAACATCACCAATCCTTCCAGTGGCTTGTGTTCCTGTAGTCCACTCTTCCACTGATTGAGCACAGCTGTAGTTTGTTGGTGCCTATATTGGTGTTTTTCCTGCTCTACGAAATGATACCACAAGTATTTAATGAGCTTGAGGTCTTGTGATTTTGTAGAACATTCTTGAAGTGTCCCGGTGGAAGGTGGCAATTGTGTGATTTGTTCAACAAGCACGGAGAAAGTGCTTGTTGAACAAATCACACAATTGCCACCTTCCACATATTAAAACATATTAAACCTCTTACCTTGATTTGGTTCTCCATGCAGGTCGGCATAGTTTGTGCATTCGTACGACTATTGCACAAATCAGACCTCTGTTATTTTCCCTTATTCCTTGTGAACAACTATAGATGCTGTACCACATGACCTTACACACACCCACAAACACCTGAAGCACAGCAATGCATCAACTCTGCAGAAATTAAAGGGAAGAAATAATGTAATAAATAGTGAATGCTTGCTTGTAGTGAACAAATCTGTCCCAAACCAATGATTATTGAATATGAAGTTCCCACTTACTGAACAACCAGTGAATGAAATTAACAAATGAGTCAAAACTCATTATGCATAGAGAGACCCACAAACATCCCAAGAGTTGTTCCTGTCAGAAGAACAGAAACATAGCTGTGACTTATTTAACCAGCCATAAACATTGTTGCTTTACTTTTCACTTTTTTATAACACACTGTACACTTGCACCCTAATAAGCTTAAAGGTGTATGCTTAACAGTAGTTCTTTTTCTCAGGACTGGGGCTGCAGTAAATGTGCAGTAATTCAAAAAGCAGACGAGAAATCATTCATAAACATCTGCTTGGAAAATGCCTGGCTCTAGAAAGAATGGAATCAATATACACATTGCGACTTTAAAAATTGGACAAAGAAGCATGAGTGAGAATTGATGAGTGAGAATCCCTCAAAATTGCTTCCTATTTCATTAATAATCATGCAGCTTTGTTTCCAGTTGTCATCCTGACATGTTCCACTTGGACATGAAGCACAGAAGAACTGACCATCTGGTTTTATGTGAAGTTAAAATCATCCAGGTGTTCAGTGTCTTGACATTGTGCTACAAGACGTCCAGATAACATTATGTCTGGGGACTTATACTGACCATTACATCTATTTATTATCTAGTGTGACCCAGGAGAGGATGGGTTTTCATTGAGGCTGGTTCTTCTCAAGGTTTCCTTCCCTTGTTGCCTAAGGGAACTGTAAAAGCTGCTTTGTTTGCTGTTATTAAAAGTGGTATATAAATACATTTGAAGCAAATTGAACTGAACCATCATCATCATCATCATCATCATCATCACCAATCTGTATTAAATACATAGTATACATAAAATATAGAATACATACAACCTGCTCTATGAAATAAAACAGTAAAAAGTAATTTTAAAACACTTCGCAATAAACAAGTCCCGGGCATGATTTTCCTCTGATAGCTGAAGATAACTTTTTGACCCCACTTCCTCTACACGTACACCAAGGTCTACAGTGAGCTTCTTAAAAAAACATGACAAAAAATCCCATCCACTTAGTCTCAGAATAGAGCTAAAGAAAACAAGCCCAAGTTAGTCTTGATCTAGCTGTTCTTGCCAGCTGTGATACAAGATGGAGTACAAGTAGGTGGGCTAATTATCTCCTTTCTGATTAGATGACTATGGACCGTTGCCTGATCAGGGACACATGTAGACTAATTAGTGTTTTTGGAAACTGCTTCTTGGCCACCCTGAGTTAAATGGATGGATCCCAAGTTTAAGTATGTTCTGTTGATTAGGAAGTAGTGAGCCGTTGGTTGGCAATTGGTGCAGTGTACTTAACTCGGATTGATTCATCCTTTTCTAAGAAAATGTAGAGTCGCATCAGTTACAAAGAGGTTAATGGGGTTTACTTTGGATAGATGATGGGACAAAGTGGACCAGGGCATTTCATTTGGGTTTCATCATCACTGGGGCTGTAAAATATGAGATAGAGACAACAGGCCTAGTACTGACTTATAGTGGATAAGCTTGCATAACCCATAGTGTGTAAAAAATATCTACAGAACAAAAAGAGATCTGTATATTAAAGTAGAACAACTATCCTTCAAACAATAACAAGGACTAGGGCTATATAGTAAAGTAGACTAGCATGGAATACTCATGAACATAGTATGGATAACATAATCTCCACCACCAAAAAGTGTTGTACAACCATTGCTTAAATTCTATTGCTGCATAAACCTCATATCATCCTCATACCATCTCAGGGAGTTTTTCCTTGCCACCATTGCCTCGGGCTTTCTCATTAGGGATAAATGTTAAGGCTAAATAGTAACGTAACAATAAACTTTATAATTTTTGTATGTTTCCATACTTCTGTAAAGCTGCCTTGAGACAATGTCCATTGTTCAGAGCACTGTACATATAAATTGAATAAATATGGTTCAGGTACAATATAAGGGGAAAAAGAGAGAAAATATTGGAAATAAAAGAGGTGAAAGTTGATGTCTTAACATTTGACACTACTTGAACAATTTTGCTGCATACCTCATTAAGGCCTTGATTTACTGTGTGAAAACTTGTTAAAAATGTTCAAGGTGACTTACTAACAAGGTCTACAGCACATTGCATTCACATGAGCAAAATAACCTCCTAAAAAGATTCAGCTTGAAACCCTTTCTAATAGAGCAACACTCAGTTGCATGGTTCTACCCAGAACCTTGAAGATTTCCCAGAGGGACAATTGAAAAACTTTGTAAGGGTTCCTAACTTTTGAAGAGTTCACAAGTCAGAGTTAGTGCAAACTGATTACTTTTGCACCTGCAATGAGATTCAACAAGCCAGAAAGTCACTTTGGGAATGCCAATTACTTGCATGAATTAATGAGTGGTGATGTAAGTTTGCTAGTTTCCGACAGTCTTAAACAAAGTCATAATAAGGAGAACATTTATCTAAATTTTACTGGAATAAAATCATCAGAGCTTTATTATTTTTCAAAATCAAGACTTAATGTTACCATGTTAAAGGTTCATTCACCACACATTCACACATCTAATCCCAATTTAAAGGAAAACTACATACTTAATTACTTACTTATTAATCCTTATAATTTATAATCTCATCTTCTATGACATCTAGGATATATTTTTAATGAAACTATGAGCTTTTTTTCCCTTTAAACTTCGTTCATGTTGGTCTATTTTGGCCTTGCTTAACAGTTTCCTATATTACCCACAGTGCTGTTTGACAATCTGTTTATTGTGGTGCCAGGGGAAATTTGCCTTTGCTTCATCTCTGTCTAAAGTGAGTGATGCAGCAGAGCTTTAATCCTTTAGTCCAACTGTCTCACCTCCTCATTTGTATATATTAAGTGAAGCTTCTAAAGCTTTAACATTCATGCTAATACCGCTGTCAAAGTCATCATTCTCATCATCTGTACCGTAATCTTTTGAATATTTGCGTTGCCACTGGAACTTTAAGTCCAAAGTTTCTTGTCTCGTCTATTTCTACACTGGATTTCTCATTAATAATGGTGAGTAAAAAACCTTTTTTGTTTTTAGAAGCCAACAGCAAAGCCTGACCACTATCCCTTCTGTTTGAGATAATTTAAAATACTATTACTACTATTAGCTGCCAGTGGAACAGCACAGGAAATTGTCTGCTGTGATGTCAGAGTAGCAGGTATCCACTGTCTTCTCATGGAAATAACAAAAATACTGCACCAACCAATAAATCAACGTGTGTGGGGCATCACAGGTATTTGAAATAAACATATTTGATATATTTGACAGACCTTGTAGAGAATCATATATAAGACACGATGCCAGCTTCTATTATCGTGCTGTATAATTTAGTTGGGCTATACTGTGTGTTGTATATGGACCTATGTTTATGTAAATATTATTTGGCCAAGCAGAATAAGCTGGTCGTGACTGTACATGCCTTTAAACACTGGATATGAGCCAAAGACTGCTTCAGAATTTATAAAGTCTGAGGCTAAACCCAAAGATTGTGGGACACAATGACCATCTTGAAGTCTTTTATGCAGGAATGACAAGCATGAAACCCATGGCAGATGTGGTCACTTTGCCATGTAGCTCTTTAAATGCAAAGTGGTTCTGAAATTTGACAGTTAGCTGTGTTGAAAGGAGTTGTTGCACACTGTTAGAAATGAACTTGCCTCTCCAAGGGTTGATTCCAGCTGTGTATAATGTGTTGAATGTGATACATGTTACAAATCCACTGGGAACAGCTACATAGCAAGACCACCCAGGATGGAGAGAGGCTGGAGTATTGAGCAGGGATTGACCTAATCCCTCTTCTCTCCTGTTTCAATCGTCTGTCTTTTCTGCAGCTTTCTCTTTTATGCTGCAGCTAATTGTGTCCTGGGGCAAATTTCATGTGCAGGTTTGTTTTTTCAGTCTACTGAACAGAAGAAGTCACAAAGTAGGAGAACCTTAATTGAAATTCCTCTTAATTATACAAGCATTGCTAGTTTGACTGAACTGTCACTCAGTGGAGATTAAATGTTACTATCGAGTGATAATCTAGGACATGTTTCAAATTATGGACCTAATAATAATGACAGTTCTTCAGTCCTGAAAAGTTCTGGTCTTTGCTGAAAAGTACCACAGTACATATAGTATTTATCTGAACAGAAACAAACAAACATGTATGAATAAGACACACTGAGCCTCATTTATCAATCTTTTAGTAAAGTCACGTATCAATGTCCATACAGGTGAAACCAAACTAAAATTTCTTACGAGATTTGTTCCTATGTCTGTGTGTATTTAGTGAACCTTATATCGCTGTCAAAGCCATCATACTCGTCATCTCGTAGATCACTAACCAGCTGAGCCAAGTCTCCGCCGTAACTCTGCACAACTATAGCTACGTTGCCACTGGAACTTTAAATCCAGTGTTTCTTGTCTCGGATAATCCTGCACTGGATTTCTCATTAATAATACACTGAACATTGCAGGAAATTGGCGAGTGAAGAAAATAAGCTCTTGTATTTTTAGAAGCCAGCATTAAAGCCAGGCAAATATCCCTTATGTTTGAGATAATTTAAAATTCTATTACTATTAACTGCAAATGGAACAGCACTGGAAATCTTGATACATGCCAAACACCTGTAAATTACCAAGCCTGTTTACGGCACAGCTAATTTGCATATAATGACAACACTAAACAAAGAACAAGGCTCACAGAACTAAAAACCTTCCAGTAATGTAGCTTAGACACACAGACACACACGAACTTTCATAACTTGCCTTTCTTTTGTCCTAATTTAATGCCTAGTCGTATTTGCCTTAATTTATGGATGTCTTTTGGATTGCTTATTGAAGTTATTAACATAAATTGACTGAGTTTCATAATTATTTCATAAAAAGGGTGTTTGATTGCAATAAATGAGCTGTTTAAATTTGACGTCATGTAACTAACTCATGCCAAATATATGCGACTTGAAGCCGATCGGTCGAGGTTCACATCAGCGAGCCTTCTTATACATAAATTTACACAAAATCAGGAGCTGTGGTAGTATACATACGTTTTTCCAATCTGACTGGATTATCATGAATACTATAATTCTTGTTCAAATGCCCTTGCGACCTATTTATTAATAAATTCATTCATATCCAGTTTGAAATATGAGGCCCAATGTGTGTCAAAGACATATGGCTGAATAAAATCTGGTGTCCCTAGCCAAAGTCATCTCTACGTTTTTCATTAGTCTGAAAGGAATAAAAAAGCAAAGTGAGCTAAGGTTAGACAAATATTTCCACTGGAGTGCGCCATATTGTCATTGTACTAAAACCAGTTTATGATTAAGCCTGTCAGAGGAACAGTTAAAATGATTTTTTAATGTAATTTTTAATCTTTCTTTTAATAACTCCATGGTCAGGGGACACAGACATGTCTAGACTACAACACATTTCAGTGGATGTGTATTTTACTCCAAGTTAAATAGATTTACAAAAATAAAAAATGTTTTGACATCAGGGGTTTAAAGCTATACAGACATGCAATAATAGATTACATACAGCTAATTTGTTTTCATTTGTCCAATAGTACTCTCAAGTGTGTACTGAGTAAATCCCTGGTTTGCCTCTGCATGTCTGAGAGATGGTTGGATGCTCGGTTAGTTTTCAGAATGCTGTCTCCTGTCCCAGCAAAGACATTTTGCCCCCCTGGAGAGAGAATCTGTGTATGTCATCATGACCTGGCCACCAATCAACGTGGTCTCGGGTCATGTCTGGAATACAAATCTACATGACATGATTGTATGCACATGCACACATATACACATACACACACACCATAGTCACATAGATTTACAAGGCAGAGAAACAGGAGGATTTGTGTGTCATTTCTGCTTTAAAATGTTAAGGAGAGGATCCATCTGTCCGTAGTGATGCATAAATCTACAAGCCGGCCACTCAGACCATCACTGTCTTAAAACTGTGTATAAGTGCTCGCTTGCATCCATGAATTCACCCAGCACTGCGAGAAATAGAGACTGGAACATTTGTTGTTTATAAGACAGCTTATTACAAAATTTTAACATGAAAATCTGACACTAATTTATTTTCTGAAAAAAGAAACATGAGGTAGGTCTACAGCTGCATGAATGTTTTCCTCATGCAGTCCTGTGACCAGAATATGGCAGACCAGCGGGGAATTTGATGGGCTGTTGGTCTTGGTGTTATGGATGCCTCAGTAATTCCTCTAGACCGATCCTGATTCCTTACCAAAAGACCTTGAGGAGCCCAGGTGCAATAATAAAGATACTTCCTGTACATAAAGGCATATCACATTTAGACCCTCATTTCCTCACCAGGATCATCTCCCAAAATCTGTGCAAATGGAGCAGTTTATTGTGGGTTTGTGGAGACAGGGACTATGTATGTACAAGGTTTTTTTTTTACGTATAGAGAAACAGATCAGAAGGGAAGGCAGGAAGAGATTATAAGACTTTTCCCAATTTAGTATAGTTCCTTATGTAGCAACAAAATCTTAGCGCTCAAATATTACACAGATTACATCTTTGCCTTGACTAAAGATTCTTATCTAAGACCAAAGAATGATGTTTTAATTCCCAACTATTATAGTTCCCAATTGCTGAGTGTAAAGCCTAGTTCATGGAATTTCTGCTAGCACTTGAGAAGAGCATTCTGGATTTGAGAGCCAGTTGTGAAGCAAGAATCAGATAATCAGAACGATGTTAATGCAGTCTAAGAGACCTCATCACACGCCATTGGTGTTGATGAGATCCAGCCAAGCGATCGCTGGTTACTACACATGTTTGCTCTCTACCTCTGCAATCAGTCACATCTGCTGATAGTACGACTTTCTGTGTTTATAACAACCAATCATGAAACGCCACACATGCCATCTAACGTCTTCTCTTTGAACACTCTGATGAGACATTTAAGATAAAAGTGACACTTGATCAACACAAAGTTGTACTGAGATGATAGCTGGGGAAATTCCCTCCAGATCTAAGCTTTAGTGAAAATGTCGAGTGTTCATTCGACTATTTGATGACATCTGGTAAACCAGGCTGAAATGATTATACATGATAAGTTAATCAGATTGTTTTTCACAGTAAAACCTATGGCTTACATTACATTTGAATTCATTAGTATGTGTTGAGCAGTAATAAGAAGTGTTAACAACTCTCTCTCTCATGCTTTCTCTCTCCAGACTCAGACCTGAGCATGAGGACACATAGCACCCCGAGTCCTGCTCTCATCCTGAACTTGAGTCCTTCTCATCTTTCTCCTCAAACTCTCCCCAATGGCCAGGAGTCTCCCGCCTCATCCCCATCTCCATCACCATCCCCCACCATTCCTAGAGAAACTGTTGCTATAGTCCATGCTCCTCCAGGAAACAGCAAAAAAGTTTCCAAATCTCACTCCATTGCACTCACTGAATTTCTTCCAGACCCCGTTTTGTTGCAGATCTTCGCTCACCTGTCTACACCACAGCTTTGTCGCTGTGCCCGAGTATGCCGCCGCTGGTACAGCCTGGCCTGGGACCCGCGTCTTTGGAGAACAATCCGACTGAGCGGAGAGCTACTCCATGCCGACAGAGCCCTGAAAGTCCTCACTCAGCGCCTGTGCCAGGACACCCCCAATGTCTGTCTCACACTGGAGATGGTGGTAGCAAGCGGATGCCCCAGGCTGTCTGACCGTGGCCTGCGTGTGCTAGCTCACTGCTGTCCTGAGTTACGGCACCTTGAAGTGGCAGGCTGTTATAACATTTCTAACGAGGCGGTCTTTGACGTCGTTTCCCGGTGTCCTAACCTTGAGCACCTGGATGTCTCTGGTAAGCAAAGCAGCATGGACATCATAATTGAGTCATAATAACTAACAGTCAGGAACTCTACTTCTTCATACCACCTCATAGTTCCCTGGTCCCTAATTTGATCCTGAGCTTGCGATACTGTGTAATTTTGCATGTCCATGTGGATTTCTTCCAGGTTCTCTGGTTTCATCCTGCCTCCAAAAACCATGCCAATAGGTCAATTAATTACACTAAAGTTGTGTACATGGAGCCCTGGATGGACTAATGTCCTATCCATGGTGTATTTCCTTATACAGCTCTCCTGGGATAGACTCCGGATCCACCATGGCCTGATCAGGATAAATCACTTACTGAAGATAAATGACTGAAAAATAAAATGCAAAGGGGTTTTAAAGGGAACTACATGTTGTGTAATAGTTAAACATATGGTGCGGATGATTCACCAACATGGCTTAGTCGACACATTGAACTTATCAACATATAATCTATATTTCATGGTGCCGAATCGCTGCCATCATCCATCACACTGTACTCTGTTGGACTGGCTGGGAGAGTAATTCATAGCAGTGCTCGGAAAGCTGGGAAAAGCATTAAAGAATTGGGGAATTACTGCCAGTCTTACGGTTCCCCCTGGGAGAAGAAGAGGTCTGCTGCGCTCTGAGAGTCTCAGCCTATGGGAGAAGGGTCGGTCTGCTGCTTTCATTAATGCAGCGACACACTCAAAAAACCCTTGGTGGGCAAAGCTACTGGTGCACCATTCAGAAAAGGAAGTAAACCCTTTGTCAAAAGAATAGGTCTTGTTAGTTGTGGTCATGCATGCTGAGAGTGAGAAAAGAAAGATGGCATATCAATTTAAACTGAAGGAAAACAGACACCGAAATGTTCGCTTTGATATTAAATGGTGCCCTGTGTTTTCCTACCTTTTTGTATGTTTTCTTTGTATTTTTTGTCTCTACTCTTCGAGGCAGAAGTAAAACATGAGTCGATTTAAAAATACCGCAAAAATCTTTTGAGTCCTTGGATAATAATCTAAATTATAACATCGACTGAGAATGTCAAAAGAATGTCTTTAACAATACGGTGGCCACATTAAACAGCTTGTAATGTGTATTCGTGGGTGCTTACTTAGACATCATGCTTTCTGTCCATCACTGTGACTCTAGCCAATCGTGGGAGGCTGTGAGCTCATGTTCGTGGAAGAGCGTAGATGTATATTAGTTATTTTTTAATGTACAGTACAATTGTACTGAAAATGTGTTCAAACAGGAAGTAATGAGAACATTAGAATCAGGTTTAAGCACTCACAGTGTATCTTTGTTTCCCCTCAGGCTGCCCTAAAGTGACATGTATAAGCCTGACTCAGGAGACTTCACTGCCTCTCTCTCCGCTCCACGGACAGCAGATCGGCCTGCGCTATCTGGACATGACGGACTGCACATCTCTGGAGGATGAAGGCCTACGTGCCATCGCTCTTCACTGCCCGCTCCTCACCCATCTCTATCTGCGCCGCTGCACCCGGCTGACAGATGAAGCGTTGCGCCAGCTGACTCTTCACTGCCCTGCACTGCGCCAGCTGAGCCTGAGTGACTGCCATTTACTGGGTGACTTCGGCTTGCGCGAGGTGGCCCGCATGGAGGGTCAGCTCCGCCATCTGAGCGTGGCGCACTGCAGCCGCATCACTGACGTAGGCCTGCGTTATGTGGCACGCTACTGTCCACGTCTACGCTACCTGAATGCTCGGGGCTGTGAAGGCATCACGGATCAGGGCCTGAGCCATCTTGCTCGTGGCTGTCCCAAGCTGCGGGCGCTGGACGTGGGCCGATGCCCGTTGGTGTCAGACATGGGACTTGAAGTATTGGCACGTTGTTGCGCTGGGCTCAGACGGCTCAGTCTAAAAGGATGTGAGAGCATAACTGGCAGAGGGTTGAAGGCATTAGCTACAGGATGTCCTGAACTGCAAATGCTTAATGTACAGGAGTGTGAGGTGCCCGCAGAGGTGCTGCGGCTGATACGACGCCACCGCAGACGCTGTGTGATTGAACACACCAACCCGGCTTTTTACTGAGCTCACTGGCGTCTTCTGACAAGCGGTTTATTTACCGCAGCTTTATGGTTTATTGATCTCGAGCGTGTGTGAGGCTTAAGATGACAAGGTGTGCAATATGTCTGTCAAAAAATTTACCTTGCCACTACATGATGCGTGTAATAGTATTTATCAGAATAAAAAGGTTACTGGTATTCTATCTAATGTTTATTATATCTGTCTGGTTTTGAAAGATGATACGTCTCCAAAAGCTTTAATTCAAGTGATAAATCTGGAACATGCCGGGTCTGTGGCATTACCACTATCCAAAGGTACTTTGCTTTATTTTAATCTAAAACTTTTTAAATGTTTTGTTTGTTTAAAATAATACAGTTTTGTGTGGATATTTGCACTTTAAAATTCCTATATGATTATAGCATTGCATTAAGAAGAAACATCTTCTTATTGTATTTTGTTGACAGGCCCATACACTTTTCTGTATTTTTGTTTTTCCACTTAGTGTTGAAGTAAACAAAAAATGTAACACATTTCTGCATGACCATTTTCGAACATCTTTTGTCCTTTAGTACCAAATGGGCTGTAGGTATTGTGCCTTTAAGACCAATATATGTGCCTTCTGTACTGATTGTCTGACCTCTTCATGCCCCTTGCCTGTGACATGTAAAATCGTACGGAAATCTCCAGAAAATTCAAAACAACCATATAATAAAGTGGCAGTTTTAGCCATCTTTAGAATCGTCACCTATTACAAAGCTGTAAAAATATAGAGCTAATTAGATAAACAGGCAAATAGTTACAATCTGTGAATATTAACTTTAAATTAGAATTAGATATCAGTAGCCCAGATTACACTGCCTCCTATTTAAAACAGTTATAAACCCACTCAGGCCTACGAAAGTCAGGAAGTTTCAGCTAATTGATGAAATGCTGCAATGAAATAAAGTACTGTTTCATCCATAATGCAAGTAACATTTCAAATCATAGTGCCTTGATCAAAAAGCAATCCTTATTAATATAGTCTCATAAACTCATATAAATTCCTCCAAACAAAAATGCCAGTCATTTCTCATTTCCAGGTCCTTTAGAAGGTTAGGTTAAAAGAAATATTTTTAGCAACATTTAGCTGTGTTCACCAGCATCCTCTGCATGCATCAGTACCTCTGTTATATATTTGCATATGTAAATGTCTTCATGGTAGTGATGTCACTTGCTGAAACAGGCTGTATTTTAGTTTCTATATATTATATATCAATGTTTACATGGTACAATGAACTGAAAAAAGCATGTAACATCCAGTTTTCTATAGTGTGTGTCTTTTACATGACCCCAATAATTATGGCAATAGATGAGCTTGGCTATAATCAGTGTTGTAGAGGTGTTGGTTGACAGAAATGATCAATGACAACAAAATATTGCTGCTACAAATAAAGGGCTACTTATTTAACATGCTTTAAAGGATTGACTTTTGTTGCAAATGTGCATTCTGTGATGACGCTAATTACTATGCATTTGTTTATGATTATTTGGTCTATTTATCATACTTTAGGCTTGTGTCATGCATGCATTAGGGTTGCAGAATGGAGAAATAGATAATATCTGAGATTCACCTATGTATATTTTGAGGTCTGGTCCAAAGCCACAATGACACTGCTGCCCCCTGATGGTTTAAATCCAAAGACAGATGAAAACACTGGTCCATTTGAGTTTGTTTATGAAATTGTTTACTTTAGTTTTTATTATTTCAGATTACTGATTAAGGATCCACAGGATTAAGCATCAGTTTCCTTCCTCATTGCGTCAAAACATCACCATGCCCATGAGGTCATAGGTCATGGATTTTGTACATGGATTGGAGGAATTAAAGAAGCAGTGGTCACTCAAATTCAAAGCTGAGTAAGGAAGATGTATGGAAAAAAGCTCATTGCCATATACCACAGATGATCTTCCTTAGTTTCCTGCCACTTTTTGTAAAAGAGTAATGCTAGGAGTACATAAATTACGAAAGCCTTTACGTAAGCAAAACCAAAAATCATTAAGCACTGATGAGTTGTTTTGAAAAGGCCACAGACGTGCAATTCACCCAAGTGTTTCAGTCTCATAACAATATGGGCGTTATCCTGTGGGAATCACATTATACTCCATTAATACTTCCTCTGTGTAATTGTGTAATGGCTAAGTAATATAAATCCATTTTACAGGCCCAGATGTTAAACACTGTTCCACTATGATTTTCCTATAAACGCACACAACTTAAAAAAATAGTACTAAAAAGTACTTTTCTGAACACTAGAAAGCATCAGTCCCTTTCCAATAAGCGGATCCAAACATCTCAGTCCATTGTGTTGTGTGGCTTCCTTCTTTCTGAAGAATGTAGTATTATACTGAAAACATATCACATGACAGATGGTGTCTTTTAAAAAGCTTTCCCATCCCAACTGCCACATCATCTCTGAGATCTTTGTTATTCATATCTGATTCATATGCTGTGTTTTGGCCATATTTTGAGTTATTAGGAAATCAGAGTATCGTTATACAGGCTATATATATATATATATATATATATATATATATATATATATATATATATATATATATATAGTATCTCACAAAAGTGAGTACACCCCTCACATTTTTGTAAATATTTTATTATATCTTTTCATGTTACAACACTGAAGAAACGACACTCTGCTACAATGTAAAGTAGTGAGTGTACAGCCTGTACAACAGTGTAAATTTGCTGTCCCCTCAAAATAACTCAACACACAGCCATTAATGTCTAAACTGTTGGCAACAAAAGTGAGTACACCCCTAAGTGGAAATGTCCAAATTGGGCCCAATTAGCCATTTACCCTCCCCGGTGTCATGTGACTTAGTGTTACAAGGTCTCAGGTGTGAATGGGGATCAGGTGTGTTACCTTTGGTCTTATCACTCTCACACTTTCTCATACTGGTCACTGGAAGTTCAACATGGCACCTCATGGCAAAGAACTGAGGATCTGGAAAAAAGAATTGTTGCTCTACATAAAGATGGCCTAGGCTATAAGAAGATAGAAGACCCTGAAACTGAGCTGCAGCATGGTGGGAAAGACCATTCAGCGGTTTTACAGGTCAGGTTCCCCTCAGAACAGGCCTCGCCATGGTCCACCCAAGAAGTTGAGTGCAGGTGCTCAGTGTCATATCCGGAGGTTGTCTTTGGGAAATATATGTATGAGTGCTGCCAGCATTGCTGCAGAGGTTGAAGGGGTGGGGGGTCAGCCTGTCAGTGCTCAGACCATACGCCGCATACTGCATATATATATATATATATATATATATATATATGAGCTGAGCTTTAAGCATGCTCTAAGCCCTGCCTTTGCCTTCTCTCATGTTTAATAACCCAGACACCTTACTTCTGCCTCTTTACACACTTATTCCAAAGAGTACAGAAGGTTAAAATAGAAATGTGTAAAGTTTCATTTATGAAAAATGCATGTAAAATTCACAAAAGAAAAATATATCTGCCACGAATCATACAGATTTTAGCTTGTGAAAGTAAATTAGTGGCTTTTTCACCAAAGAATCCAATGAACATGGAAAAAAAACATCTCTTACATTTTAGCTAGCATGATGCTAACTGATATCTTGACGGAAATTGTGTGAGAATCTCATTTTTCACAAAGGTTTCTTTGCTGTCAGTGACTTAATTTTGCTCTGTAACGGGTTTGAAAGTAACAGGGTTGCTTTTTAAGCACAGAATTAGCAACTACACAAAACATGGTTAACTAGCATCCATGAGGCAATGATATATTTATTTTCAATCACATTTTTTATGACAGCCTAATTTATGACACTAGATACAAACAGTTTTATTGGTAAATCTTTTATAGAAGTATTGACACAAGAAATTTGGTATTTATAAAAATCCCTGAAAAAACAAAAACACAGCTGCATTGTAATTGTGCATGTGTGTAAATGTAAGCATAAGAAGCCTAACTAATATAAATCTTGACTTGATCTACTTCAGATGGAATAATTCTCATGGATTACTGCACTTTTATATACTTTTATATATATATATATACTTTTATAGCTTTTAGCAAGTTCCCTTATTCAGAGTGATTTATATAAGTGCTTCAAAGTCAAAAACATACCCTGTGCTAATTCACTATATCATGGACTAAGAGTACCACTAACATTTCGTTAAAACCTTTTGTTTTAAATTACTGGAATCAATTTATAATATAATAAGTAAGAAATGTGAGCCAACACAAACCCTTAACTTTTAAAATAAGACAAATAAAAGTAATAATTTTTTCAATTAGGACAAAAGAAATACTGTCATATAAACAGAGGAAGGTCTGGCCTGTCTATGCATGGTCATAAGCAGTAAACAAATGCCTCAGTGCTCCCAGCTGTCTATGAACTTGAACTTTCATGGTTTTGTGGGTGTCACTGGATGCGAAACAGCTGTGCTGGGAACACACTTCGCACGTTACGGATGATCAATATACACAAATGAGTGCAAAGAAAATCACGATTGCAGAAACTTCTGTAAGTCAGACAGACATTTTTTTGTTTGGATTGGCTTGTGCTGGCATTTACACACATCTTTACTAAAAAGCTTGATAACTGAGGCCAACTGTCAGTTAATATCAGAAGATTATTGACTGTAAATAATGAAAAAGAACAGAATTTTCTTTTCCCCTGATCTTCAGGAAATTTGGATGATCCATCTTTCTGTTGACTGTGTGACTCGTGAAATACTTCAAATATTTCCTAGGAGTAAATTATGTGTTCAGGTAGCAGGGTTAGGTGAATGTAGTGGGAACTAAAATGTGCATTTTTTATAATGTAAAATAGATTATTTTTTTAATAATGTGAAATAGAGGTTTTTAAACATGAGATGTCAAATGGTTTAACAAATAAATTTTAAAAATAGGAATTTTTACATACAATATGGTCAAATGTACGGTCAAACCGTCACAACCAGGTGTGTTTTCTGAGCATATCTTTCCAACATCCTGAGCATTTATACAGTGCTGGTCCCCACTTTGAGGTTGAGGACAGGGCATCAACATTTATTGAAGCACTGAAAAGTTATCTTTCTGAAACATGTGCATGGTTTCACTTTTATTGAGAAATGTATATTACTTTTATTTACACTGAAAACGTAATATCAGTAGGAAACAAATCACACGTACGTTGGCACCCAAACTACTATCACACAAATATTTCTCATAGAAATATTAGATTAGATTTAACTTTATTGTCATTGTGCAAAGTTTATGCAATGAAATGCAGTTAGCATCTAACCTAGGGGTGTCCCATCTTATCCGCAAAGGGCCGGCGTGGGTGCGGCTTTTCATTCCAACCGAGTAGAAGTCACACCACAAACAGGTGGAATTAGATTTGACGACTTCTTGATTGGAACGAAAACCTGCACCCACACCAGCCCTTTGTGGATAAAACTGGACACCCCTGATCTAACCAGAAGTGCATAATCAGGCATAACATTATGAGCACTCACAGGTGAAGTGAAAAACACTGATTATCTCCTCATCATGGCACCTGTTAATGGGTGGTTTTGAGTTTGACAAGGGCCAAATTGTTATCTAGACCACTGGATCAGAGCATCTCCAAAACTGCAGCTCTTGTTGGGTGTTCCCGGTCTGCAGTGGTCAGTATCTATCAAAAGTGGTCCAAGGAAGGAACAGTGGTGAACCAGCGACAGGGTCATGGGCGGCCAAGGCTGATTGATGCACGTGGGGAGTGAAGGCTGGCCCGTGTGATCCGATCCAACAGACGAGCTACTGTTGCTCAAATTTCTGAAGAAGTTAATGCTGGTTCTGATAGAAAGGTGTCAGAATACACAGTGCATGACGGGTCAGGGCTGTTTTGGCAGCAAAAGGGAGACCAACACAATAGTGCTGGCAGGTGGTCATAATGTTATGCCTGGTCATATATAAAGATATACAGCTATGGGGGTTAAATATATATATATATAGGGAGAGTGGAAGATTTGGAAATATCTGGTAGAACTCAACGGTGTCTGTAGCATGGAAATATTTATACTGTATTTAAAATGGCTAATACACCGTTCTGTTTCACCCCATCCTGTCATAGCTGCCTGGAGCGCCCTCTAGCGCCGGAGGTTCTCGGTTCATTTTGTTGTCACGTGCATTTTTGATAACTGGACAGTAAAGTAGCCAATCGCAGAGCAGGAGGCGGGGACTCATGGCTCATCAGTAGCGACCCGGAAGTCATCGCACGTCAGGAGGAACGATCACAATAAACCGGGTAGTCACTGAGTAAGATCTCCGTGTGATATAAACACTACATGGTGAAAGGATCTGGATCAGAACCATGGCTCAGAAAATAAACGAAGCCAATGAGCACATCGCTAAAGCGGAAAAATAGTGAGTGTTTATGATCCGATGTGTTTTGTTTGTTCTATAGCGCTAGCTTCCTGTGTAATAGATCCAGTTTATAAACACACTGTGTCTTGTGTCTGATTAAATATTCCAGTTTAAAGACCAGTTTCATGAAGTGGAAGCCGGATTATGACAGCGCTGCGTCAGAGTACGCGAAAGCAGGTAAAGGCATCATTTATCTGCATTTAATACACACACACACACACACACACACACACATATATATACACACACATACATATACATACACACACATATATATACATATACACATACACACACACACACACACAGAGTGATGCATTAATCCACCTCTATGCAGGCTGATGTATGGTTAGTGACTGTGCTGCCCGAACATAATAATGTCAATAATGTATAATTTAGAAGCAGCCATGGACGCTGGCCACCATTAGAACAAATCTAAAACATACATTATACATACTCTGTATTTGGGAGGAGTCTTGACCATCATGAACATTCCATTCCAAAATCCATGGCTGTTAATACAGAATGCATTCCTTTTACTGTTACAGTCATCTCCACTACCGAAAGCTGAAAAGTCAGGGACCGAAGGTTGTGCCAATATATCGATCCGAATATGATGAACAAGCACAATTTGATACAGCAGCTAAGAAAAAGCACTGAGTGTAAGAATGTAGCGGTCAGGTGAATAACACTGATTATCTCCTCGTCATGGCACCTGTTTTGGGTTTTCTTTTTCGTTTTTACATCACGTGGATGGCTGGGTGCGTGTGCTGTTTACCTGGGGAACACATGGAACCAGGATGCACTATGGGAAGAAGGCAAGCCGGCGGAGGCAGTATCATGCTTTCCTGCCATCCATGTGGATGTTACTTTGACATGTATCACCTACCTAAGCATTGTTTCAGACCACATACACCCTTTAATTGAAACGGTAATCCCTGATGGCTGTGGGCTCTTTCAGGAATGGTTTGATGAGCACGACAACGAGTTTGAGGTGTTGACTTGGCCTCCAAATTCCCCAGATCTCAGTCCAATTAAGCATCTGTGGGATGTACTGGACAAACCAGTCTGATCCATGGAGGCCCCACAACTATCGCAACTTAAAGGACTTAAAGGATCTGCTGCTAACATCGTGGTGCCAGATACCACAGCACACCTTCAGGGACCTAGTGGAGCCCATGCCTCGACGGGTCAGGGCTCCTTTGGCAAAAACACAATATTAGATGGGTGCTCATAATGTTATGCCTGATCATTGTATATTGGAAATAATAAATACAAATTAAGAATATGTAATTTGTCTCTCATTGGTTCCTGACAATTTGTAGTGTGGGTGTGGGGATCCAGCGACATTCTAAAGATTTATATATAATTACATTTTCATCAGGGATAATAAAAATAAATATTTAAATAAATTGTCTTTAAGCTTACCATTGTTGCAGTTAGGTATGTTTAATGATTTACTGAAGCCAAACATTTTTATCGTGAGCTAAATTGTGCAACCCTAGCTTTTCCTTTAACTCAGTTTCTGCTGTACCCCACGTCAATAATACAGAGCCACTGTATTCCTTTTTACGTGATTTGTCTATTTCCTTTGTGTAACACGTTTTTTTTGTTTACATCCAGCTGTCGCGTTCAAAAATGCCAAACAGCTTGAAGAAGCAAAAGATGCTTACTTACTAGAAGCAGAGGCTCACACCAACAACAGAACGTATCCTTTCACCTCTCAGAGACTTTGTTAGCTGAATGTATCCGGATATGGTGCCCCATTTAATCTTTATGATGACATTGTTGTGTGTTCTGACTGCTGAATGAGACCGCACCTACACAATGTTGACTAAAAATACATCATGCTCTTGCTGGACTTTTTTCCTTAAGTCATGCTCCAGTCTTTTCCATGCTGCAAAGTAAGAATTTGAAACACTCCATTGCTGTAACATTACAGATATCTGCATGTGTGTCTACAGATGATACTGAATCTGATCTTTCACTTCTTCACAGGGCCCTCGAGCAGGCAGGGATGATGCTGAAGGTGAGTTCATGTAGAAGTCAGAAACATGACTGTTCTGGGGTAATGAGATTGATAGTACAGTTGAGGAAGCTGTCATGGTGTGGCGCTCTCTTGGTGCATACATTTTGCTAGTGTTGATCTGAGGAGAGCTTCTGAAACTGGTGGTTGTCCTTGTTCTAGTAGGGAAAAGTTCATGTGATGTGAGAATATAGTGATGATTTCAGCTGTACAAATTAAGCATTGTAATAGTTTCTTGAGCTGATAAGAGGAGGAGGAGAAATCACATGGTGATGGAGGAGGTATGGATGCCCACATGAGCAGTGGGGGAACTTTAAAACCAACCTACACTGTAAGAGTTGAATCGATGTCACTAGCTGTGTAACAGTCAGAAAAATACAATAAGGAGAAAATAATAAAGTGCAATCGACTTCAGCCCCCTACATTATTATACCTTGGTGTTTTCTGTTTGGCTTTTTCTTAACAGTTAATATATTTAATTTGGAGAAAGAAAACATTTTGGAATTATATTAACCATGATTTAATGATACATATCATATTCATACTATCATAATAGACTAGCACATAATTTAGGTTGCATAACTTTCCAGTAATTATGTGTTTGGTTCATCCCAAATGAATTGAACATTAGGTGGAATCTTTCCAGTGAGTATTTAATTGCCTGTGTGGTCCACTTATGCACAGAAAAGGAAAGTTCTAAATATTCATTAGGGAAATGAATACCAGCACTGCTCAACATATTCTGTCCAGCTCTAAAAAAATGATTAAATAGCAGAAAGAGGCAGAGAGATATGCCTACATTTTCCTTCATAAAGAAATCCCATACAAGTCGATGAATATGCAAATTAGTAACAACCCAAATCTACATGGACCACCCCTTTCCCCTGGCAAACCAAGCACTGTGTGGTCGGTATTTGCATATTGGTTCCTGATAGGCTGTTAGATTTTGTGACACAACAATATTTGCCAGTCATGTTTTGAATACTGACTCAGCTCCTTTTTAAACCACTAGGTGGAGGAGGATTTCTGTTTTCTTGTTGCTTGTGTGTTTGAGATGCTTGTTCGAATGATGTCTGAGAAAAGAGTATTTGAAGGACTGATTTGGAATTAAATGTAACAATGGACATTGCCACAAAGCAGTGTTACTATAATATATCAATTCTTATATAATTATTGATTTTTAATTAAAATAAATATATTCTTGAACAGCAAGCCAGAGGCAACAGTGTCAAGGAAAAAATTCCTGAGACAATATTAGGTAGAAGACTGGGGTGGAATTAGACTCAGAAGAGAAGTTTTAAATCTGTTTGAGGCATACAAACCAGGCCAAAGAGTATTGCCAGTATATCTTTAACTATATATTTCCTAGCTTATAACTCTTCTCCAAAAGGTTAACATGATATATTTTGCTTCTGTTTTTTTTACAGGACATGCAGCGGCTGCCCGAGGCAATTCAGTACATAGAGAAAGCCAGTATGATGTACATAGAGAATGGCACCCCAGACACTGCTGCCATGGCTCTCGACAGAGCTGGAAAGTGAGTGATTACGTTAGATAAGATACATATTTGAATAACCTTGCTCCAATAGAATGTGGTCATGATCACATGTAATTTATTAGAATAACACTGACAATCTGATTGGCAGGTTGATCGAAACTGTGGATTTAGCCAAAGCTGTGGACCTCTATCAGAAAGCTGCGTCAGTGTTTGAGGTGAGCGACAATAAAATGTTTGAGCGTGAAAACGTCACCGACTTTGTGTGAATCAGCTGTGGCTACAGTAATGTGGGTATTTGAGCAGGTATTTTCATTTATAATTATATTTATGCACTCACATAGCTTTATTATCAAAGCTGGTTTATATAAAGAAATAACATCCACATCACATTACATTAACTCAATATACTTACCCCAGGTCTCATCAGCTACAGATCTTTTACACTGAATGCCTTTTCACTCATCTCTCACAGTAACCAGTAGTTTTTTTTAATGCTATAAAATATTTTATCAAGATTTATTTTCTCTTCATCATTTATTACTAAATAAATAGCAAGATTTCATCCTCCTTATAATATTGTGGTGATAAATTTTCTAAAGCAGCACCTCTGACAGTTGCATTAAAAATCACAGGCTTATTTTAATGAAATTTTTCGGTTCCCTGATGGTCCAGCAGCCGGATCCTGCATACTCACCATCATGGCCTGGGTTTGATTTCCAGGCAGGGAACCTACGCAGCCACCGAGGGGTTAAGTCTCAGTGCTGGTCTGAAAAGAGCGGATAAAATGGGAGGGCAGGGCATCCGGCATCGGATGATCTGCTGTTAATGAAATTTTTCTAATCTTTTATTTAGTCACAACACATTCACAGAGACTTGTAACAAGTAGATATTCACATAACCACATAATCTAAAGCTTTTGCAAGTTCCTTTATTAATCACAAAGTCTTCATTTCTCAAAATCAGTTAAATCATGTGTGTGAGATGATTCATTCATACTTATTCAGCCCCTTTAATTCTGAAAAACCTGGCAAGTGAAAGCTTACACACACAGCTCACTGGTTAATTAGTTTGCACATGTGCGATTGAATAAACGAGGCTCTGATTGCATAGTACATGATACAATTAATTCATCCTTCCACCATGATTTGCAAACCTTTTAGTAATGCTTGTTCAGTGAAGAGAATTATGGGATGACTGCCTTTGTAAAATGTTGGAAATAAACTAAATTATTCTACCATCTGTCGGGGAGAGACTTTATCCTGGGAGCTCCCAACTTTAACATGATAACATCCATCCATCCATTTTCTATACCCGCTTTATTCCTAATCAGGGTCACGGGGATCTGCTGGAGCCTATCCCAGCGCACATTGGGCGAAAGTCCATCACAGGGCTACATATAGACAGACAACCACACACACTCACTATTATGGGCAATTTAGAATTACCAGTCAACCTAATGTACATGTTTTCGACTGTGGGAGAAAACCAGAGTAAACTCACCTAGGCATGCGGAGAACATGCAAAGTCCAAACAGAAAGGCCCCTGCTGATTCGTAGTGTAAATACTACGGTATAGCAGATACTGAGCAGTTATTCTTGTCTGTTACAGAACGAGGAACGTCTGCGGCAGGCCGTGGAGCTGCTCGGCAAAGCGTCTCGACTCCTCGTCAGACAAAAGAAGTAAAGCAGTGCACCCAAACTGTGTATTATCCACTTTATAGCGGAATATACTTTATCCTAATTCACAGTTTCTCATGTTTTTTTCCCCCCCTAAAGGTTTGATGAAGCAGCAGTTTCAATCCAAAAGGAAAAGAATATGTACAGAGACATAGAAAATTACCCGACGTGTTTTAAGGTATGACCCCTTTTACCCATTCTCGTTTTAATGAATCAAATGATCAGCTCTTACATACCTTGTAATATAGCCGATCTTTTGCTCTGTTGCGTTTAGAAAACCATCGCACAAGTGCTGGTTCACTTACACCGAGGAGATTTCGTAGCGGCTGATAAGTGTGTGAGAGAAAGCTACAGTATCCCAGGATTCAGTGGGAGTGAGGACTGCGTTGCGTTGGAGCAGCTGTTACAGGGATATGATCAGCAGGATGAAGAGCAGGTGGCCCGTGTCTGCAACTCGCCACTGTTCAAATACATGGACAATGACGTAAGTGCTACATCAGCTCTGTCTGAAAACATCAGCTCACCACTTTCTAACTTTGTTGTTTAATGGGTAGATTTAGTAAAAGGGGCTGTGCACCGTAAATAATGCAGCCCAAAATACATTCTACACACTAGAATGAATGCCTAAATAGCTATAATAACATCATTGTTGTACTGATACACTGTAGTATTTAGTGTCGTGTTGTAAATTTCAGTTTGCAGCTCACGTATTTTCATTTTTAGAGGATGTAGTCTCATCAGTTGTGATGGGAGTTTTGGCTCTTTCAAGGAGTCAGTGTTTCAGTGAGCGAGATTTCATTTCCTTAAGGTTTTTTACCGTTCATGTTCAATTCATCCAACTGCTGAGATGTTAAAAAAGGTTTTCATGGAAACACTTTCTATTAATAGCATTGACTATTAAAATATTGCACACAATGATTAACATTTTAACAAGACAAGATCTTGACCATAGGATGCTTTCTCAGGTTTAATTTCTATTATCTGTTGAAGGCTGTGGACAAGCACAAGTCTTTAAATGTAAAGGTGATTAATGTTCTGCTCCAGCTCCTTCTACAAGTGTCGCCACATTTTACAGGAAGTGGCTCATTGCTGCTGTTCTTCCTAAAGGAGACATTTTCAGATATCAACTATAGGGATTTCAGAAGGACAAAATCATTATAAGATTTCTGTTTATGGTTGAATAATATTGGGTTTTAATAAAGCTATACATATAAGCTAAACATGCCACTCACTGTGGTCATTAGGTTACAGATTAATTTTGATTAGGGTGCCGATAGTTCTACAATAGATTACATCAGTAATAAAATGTTAAATGTTTTACAGTAAAATAGTGAAAATCCTTTATAATACTATTCCTGTATTAGTACCTCGTGTTTTATAGGAATTCTAGGAATTAGTAACGTTAAATACCTGATTATTTAGTAGCTAAAATATTTTTCTGCAGCGATTTTAAGAGCCTTAGATTCTTACCTTTTTATGTTTCACTACTCAAGTAGACCGTAATATTTTGTTTTCTAGTATGCTAAGCTGGCCATCACTCTCGGTGTGCCTGGAGGAGGGAAGAAGAAGAAGGCAGCCGCTGCTCCTGGAGATGGAGGAGCGAACAGTGCAGCTGATAAACCTGAGGAAGATGAGGACGAGTATGCAGGAGGACTCTGTTAGTTACTTGTCCATAACATTGCTTCATCCCAGTGTCCATTTTCAGCCACAGGGAGAGATTTTCCTGTACTGTGCATCCTGCTGTTGAAAAACACAAATCCATCTTTTTCTTTGTGTATTTTAATGTTTAGGTTTAACGCTTCATCTGGAATTGGTGAATTGAGTCACAGCCAAAATGTGGTCTAAAGGAAAAATTCACCCTGATATTCATTTTTATAATTAACATGTTATCATCAATGATTTGACATCCAAGATTTATTTTTATAAAGCAGTTGGCATTTTTGTCCATAACCTGGTCAGGATCCCTGATGTTTAAGATTGCTGACCTTTTTTCTCCATTGTAACTGTAGCAACATCCCTTGTCACTTAACAAATCGCTAAAATCCCACAGTAATAATATAAATACAGCATCAACCTGCGAACAGGCAAAGTGCTAAGTATACAATCACAAATATTTCAATAGAAGTGTGCTTTAGGGTGGAGTTTTCCTTTAATCCACAATGTGTGCTTCTAGTGTAGGGGGTGTAGCTTTACACACTGTTGCTCAATGCTTCTGAAATGATTTCAGAGCATTAAGGCTCTGCTTCCATCATGGGAAGCGGGTTAGGGTTGAACATTCAAGAGCAGCTTTCCACTTAGGGTGTAGTTTCTGTTACTGCACCATATATTTTCACCTAGCCTTGGCATGGATTCATCTGCCTTATCAAATACTTTCAACAGTAGAGAGCAGAAGCATGATCGTTGCATTCAGTCATCATCTGATGATCTGAACGTTCTGGTTTTTGCGTTTCCTAACAGTACTCTCTCAAGTGTTCATGAAGTGAATGAGATATTAGTACATTTTACTATGTGTAATGTGTATGCAGAATAATAAAAAACATACACATAAGATCTAAAATTCTACACAGTAATAGGTGAAAAATCAAAAACTTATTTAATATAACCTGTACATTATTTTTGTCATGGTAACACGCTGCCTGAGGGTTAATTTATATAAAGTGATTGTCACGGTAATACAATCATTACACCCCTTTTTTTTTTATTATAGTATAATTTAAATCTCAGTACCAGTTTACCTTACATGCTGCAGTGTTGAAAACAATCGTGCCTGAAGATTTAAAGTCAAAACATTAATGATTAATGATCCTTCCTTAATCACTGACTTCAGTCATATGATCACTCATCAGCCACTGTTTCCATCAATCTCATAACACATTCAAATCCAAACTATATTCAGAGGATATGCTTATTAACGATACAATAAAAGTGCATGAAATGCCTTAATATTACTTCCTGGATCATAATGTAATGTATTTTCCTGCATATTGGTTATGGGGGAAAAAAACACACTATATGAATTGAAACTTCAGGGAACAATTTCTCTTTGAAGTAGTTTAGCAAGAAATTCTTTTCCTAGGTGTTGGAAGGAAGTGATGTATGATGTGACAGCTTTTGTAAGAAGATATCTTGTGCAATTTTTCTTGTCCTTTATAATTCCATTTCATGCTTTGAAATGATGTGTGCATGTTCTAGACAAACTATCTATAAACTCTAAAATGTCTGAATTGCATGTAAACTTGTAAACCAGTGTGTAAATGTGTAGCGTCAGCATTTTGATGAAAAAAGTACAAAACTCTGATATAAAACATGAATCTTACATTGTTGTGGTTTGTATTATATCTAGCATCGTTATTTTTTTCTTGAATCCCACTCCCAAAGGAATTCAGATCAATCCTGTATACTCCCACCTGTTCAGGCATTTACGTAACCAATGCCACCCATTCTCACACTGGCTTGACCAATTCTGACCACTCCTACATTGGCTTGACCACTTCCACTCACTCTCAAATCTTGACCAGTCCCATCAGCTTCCACACTGTCTTGACCAAGTCTATGCTCTCCCACATTGGCATTACCCGTGCTGTTGTTTTCCCACACAAGCTTGTATATTAAACCTACTCCAGAAATAACAATACCTCCACCTCCCCCTTGACCAGTGCTCTGATATACTTGGCCAGAAACCTAAACCAATTCCTGCAGCTAGGTCGGCCAATCCCACCTCTCCCACATATAATTTGACCAATCCTGTCCACTCCAGAAGGTTTTAAATTCTGCTTTTAAACTGATAATGACACCGGTCAGGATGAAGCAATTATTAGACAATACAACAGCATTAAGCATGCTCTTATAGTCTTGTGAGTTACACATCTTACCACCTGCTCTTGCAAAGTTCTAAGTGGGTCCTGCAGCATCCCATTTCTGATGGACATTGCAGTATCTGTCCTTTCCCGAAGTGTGATCCTAATTATTACATTTACTGGACGAATTTCTCAAACAGAAAAGACACCTCAGACACCAGGGTTCCAAAATGTGCTTTATGCTCAGGTCAGTGAAACCGCAATCCCACCCCACTGTACACAGAATATCTGTAACTGCATGAAAGAAGAGTTGATGCTGTGGCTGTTCCTTGCCATATATGGAAAAACAAACTAAATACTGTTTTGATGAGATGATACTCCTGACAACGTGGTCATCAGGTTCCCACACTTTCAATCACTGTGAATGAATCCTGGTGATATGTCTTGTCTCTGATTTGCCTTTTTTTTTTTTATGAAGGACCCAAGCACTTCCCATCATTTTCTCTTGAGTCAAAAGTGGCTAGTGTCTTTCAGTCACTGTCTTTTTTTTATTTATTTTTTTATCTTGCTCTTGTGTTTACAGCTACCAGGACAGTATATTGCACAATCCAGTTCATGTCTGTTTGAACAGGTAGGGGGTGCTAGAACACAGCTTATCCCTGCTTAGTAACGTTTATGGAAGCTGCTCTAGTCCCCAAGTCCTTTGGCTTTTCAGGTTCAGTTTAGCTAAACCTCATTGGTCACATTGTTAAAGACTCCACAATTGGAGGCCATTTTTTAAATTCATTATCATGAGAGCACACTGATTATGAGAACACGCTCCCCTGCCTCCTCAGCGGCATGTCCTTCAACTCGAGCTTCATTTCTCCCTGTTCCTTGTAGACTCTCGTTGGGTCATTTAGTCTTCTCCCTGGTCCACTTGATCATGGTCTCTGGTGAGCGGTAGAGGAAGATGAGCTTGGCGTACAGATCTTCCTCCAGCTCCAGCTCTCCAGTTTCTCGTACCAGGAAGATATCGGTGCACAATTTGAGGATGCGATCCACACAAGGCAGCTCCTCGAACATGATAGAGTGTGAGATCCCGCTGAAGAATTCACGCACAAACTTGCCTATGACCAGCACAACAGACGCATACAGACCCATGATGCTGTGAGAGAGAAGATTAACAACACTTTAATATGACGTACTGCTAAATCCTGCTGTGTGTGGGCATATTAGTGGTGGAAAAGAGAAAACAAAAAAGTATACTTTTATGATAAGGTCAGCTGATCTTACCCATAGCCAGCAAGAAAGCCCAGGCTGGGAGGACTAACTTTATCATTGAAGACGTACAGTTGCAGTCCAGCCTCCCCCATCATTTCTGCCTTCGCTCCAAATCTGATGTTGATCTTCTCTGCAGATGGCTGGTCCACGATCCACCACTCCTGAACCTCACCGCTGTTATTGGTGCGCTCCAGGTCCAAAAGGATGTCCTTATATTCACCCTCTAGATTAAGGGATTAGAGCTCATTAATCTTTTCAAAGATCCCACATGCATTTAAGGAATACACCAATATTTTCAAACCGCTCTCTATTTACCATATCTGTAATGTATATCTGATTACCGCTGATAAGAAATTTATTACAAACACTGTTATAATGGGAACTTAAGGACACTAAATGTATGCACAATATGGATTTCTCTAGAATCCAAAGGTATTTGTAAATTAAGCTCTTAATGAATATAACTGGTCATTTCTGGCCCTTTTTAGAGAGAAAAATTTCTTATGACTTCCCAATAATGTAAAACATTATTTTAGATTAGAAGAATGACACATTTTATTGTACAATTTCATTTTTTAAAGCAGGTTAGTTCCTGTTATCACTTACATTATATCTTTCTCTTAAACAAGCTGATAAGACAAACAAACAACACTTTTTATTGTAACTGTCTTATATATTCTCTCATGGCAGAAAACATACTAACTGTTACACAGTGCTGACACAGGAGATTCCTTCCCTCAATGTTAAACAAACTCACAGGAAACTTCACCATACCATGTTAGATGTGTATTTTTTTGCTAAATAACACCAGGTTTTTAAAAAATCTGTTTTATTACTCATAGTTCATGTAAAGCATCTGCCATACAAGTCACTATGTAGCTGTTGATTGAGCACATTAATAAACACCTGTGAACATCTGTCCTACAGCTGGTTCTACTGTCAAAGCTGCTTTTAGGAGAAAACACCTTCTGACCATTTAGAATCGTGAATTCAACACTGCTCTGGTATATAACTGAAAAAGTATTTTGTTATAATAATTTCTATATTTTAAATGAGCTACCATTAGACCTCTATTATAAATGAGATTTCAATACACAAGCTTTATGCGCATTTTTCCACACTGTAAATACTTTTCCACTGTAATCGCACATACAGGTGTAGTGGACAGAATCTACCCTGGAAAAAATACTGTTGTATTCATATGAAAGTAAATAATCAGTAAGTCAGATGCTTTTTTAGATCCATACTTTACCTTTAAAAAGCTGTTCTATAGGTTTTGCATTTGAGTCACTGGGAGCTCGAATGAAACACGGGAAAACCTGTTTTATAACTCTGTAAACGACAAGAAACAGGGCACAACATTATGCCTTTAGGAATTAAACATGTAGGAATTAGAGATTAAATTCAGTACAGAATTTTTACTCACACAGCTTTGTTCCTCGTTCCGTTCAGCAAATCTATTAACTCTTGCCTTGTATTCATATCCAGATATGTAACATGCTTGTCCATGGCAATTTCAGCCTTAGCCCCAAGACTAAGATTCCTAAAAGATATAATACAGAAAGAACTATTTAAAAAGTCCACCTTTTATGTTATTCAATTCCAAACAGCAGTATTAGTGAATTATTTTTCTCTCTCATACTAGTGAGTTCATTACATTCACTGTATTTCTGTGATGTGTTCATTACCTCTGTATAGTCCAGGACATTGTGACAGGAAATTGGTCCTCTTTGCTTAATACATCCATGAGGTTCTTCCTGCTGGGTGGGCTGATGGTCCACAGAGAGTTTGAACTTCCTTCTAGCTCAGCTACTGTCACATCCTCTGCGGTGTAGGCCTCTAAAAACTGCATTGCACTCTGGAATCAAGACAAGAAGGGGATTCATTATGTTCTACATCTTGTGAGTACAATATAATTGTGCACATGCTATGTTTTTACCGGAACATACCGGAATGTAGTTGTAGGAATTCATAAACTCTAGGAATTCTGCCTCGGTGATGTCCTTCAGCTGATTTTGCTGAGCACTCATGGTGAAGATTGGCTGCAAGGCACGCAGTAATAAAGTCAGTGCTGTTAATGTTCAACAATTTAAAGTTTCATTTCATGCAACTTATTAAATTTATCTACAAGAAAAACAGATTTGATATTGTGGAATGTTTTGTCACCTTGATTATTTCTTTTCTACAATGCCTTGCATTAGAATTCGCCCCTCTAGAACTTGCTTAATGCACTCCTCATCTGTTCACTTACTTTTGGTGGACATCCAGCAGAGCTAAGCTGGATACGTCTGCTGGATATGTCAACGTTTCAACTACGTCACACTATTATATCTATATTCCGGCCACATTATATCTATATTCTGTCCACATTATATCTATATTCTGTCCACACCCATCCAACCATCACTATTCTGCTAATTCTATTTTTATTCTATTATTTATTTTTATTCTATTTTTATTTTTTATATATTGTTATAATGATAGTCTATTTTATATTATATTCTTATATTCTTTTTATACTTGATATTCTTTTTATTTTAGATTCTTCTTTTCTTCTAGTGCATTTTCTTTTCATTTATATTCTAGTTTTACAGTTTTATTTCCATCATAGGACAGTATATAATAAATATAGTGGACTATTTTGTGTAGATTCTTGATAGTGAAGTCTGTTTCAGTTACATTTGGCAAAAGCCCTTATCCAGAGCGACAATTTATCACATTTTATACAACTGAGGGTTAAGGGCCTTGCTCAAAGGCCCAGCAGTGGCAACTTGGTAGACCTTCCGATCAGTAGTCCAATGCTTTAAACACTAAGCTACCACATCCAGTTACTGGTTGTAACAGTACAAAAGTTCAAGGGTGGGGGGGTGAATACTCTCCACTAGTAGCAAACTATGGCGCATGCATTCTAATTTGATATTTTTTCCCCACACAGTCCTTGCATAAATAAATATAATAAATAAAGTGAAGATGCACCTGAAATCCTCCCAGTGTGATGGTGACGGATACATCCAGGGGTTTATTGACGACACCAGCCACCGATTTGACCAGAGACATGAAGAGGAGCGGGAACCAGACGATGCAGATGAGTAACATGACGATCATACCACCCATCCCATATTTAACCACCTTCTTCTTCTTTTGTCCACGTGGCTGAGGATACCTCTGATGAAACACACACATACATATTTGTCTTACTATCATTGTTTTTCCTGGAGGGGAAATATATCAGCCAAATATCCCCACATCAGATATTCCCATCTGTCAGTCCTCCAGTCTCCAGTGAGATACAGTAAAAACATATGTTCGCACACGCTGAGTTACAACACCAACTGCATCATCTGTGTATATTCTCTCCTCCTTTTTACTGGGTTAATGTGAGACTCTTCTAAACGCATACATGCTGTAACATGTAAATGCATATTTCTCACTTTCTCTGATTCCCTCCAGCATTTGAGCACAAAGATATGTGCGTAAATGTCCTCCACGCAGATCCAGTTAGAAAGACTCAGAGTAGTGTCTGTCCAAACCCAGTCCATCACGGCTCTCAGCTCAGTCAGGAAAGGAACCAACCGGAACCTGAAAGTGAAATCGTACATTCTCAATGATTTACTGCAGAGAGTATCTGGACACATAATGTTGGTTCATTTTAACAGTTTAACATTTTAATGTTAGATTTCATTTTACAATCAATTGTTTTTCAATTTATGTAACCACAGCTACTAAAAACTGAATCTTTTCACTGATAATTAGTAATTTCCAGATGTTTTTATTTCACCAAATGCTATAACATCATCATTACAGCTTTATTTATGATGTGTATATTTGCTCTTCAGTATTTATTTGGCAGGGCAGTGATGTGTGCTGGAAGGTTCTCACCCCTGGAAGAGGAAAAGGTTGACATAATTATAGCTTTTGGTCAGGAAGTTGCCCAGCACACGTGTTGGGTAGCCACAGCGGATCTGGTAGGCTGACAGACCGAAGTAGATGCACTTGACAAAATACCAGAGCTGAGCCACCATGTTCTGACTGAAACGCCTAACAGAACAAAATAACAAACCAACTAAAGCACTGAGAATACAGTTTTATTTATATGTGTAATTTAAGTCTTAACTATCTATATGCTCCATTTTGGATATAACCAAGTCATTTACCTCTCAGTGACTCCTGGAAGTATGAAGAACATCCAGAAGTGGATACCGAACACTAATATGACCTGAAAGATAACTTTCCCCATAACAGTCTTCCTGAGATAGAGCGCACGGTCCACCACCATAGTCGCAAACTGGATGAGGACCATGACGAGGAATGCTTCAGGGACCTGATCCTCTGACAGTGATGATGTGATGTCTGCTGCAGCAGAGTGTTTCTATTAAGACATGGAAAGATATAGGATTTAAATTCATGCTTAACTTTCTAAAATGCCTGTGTGCTTTCTTAACACAATGTCTAACTAAGTTGAGTTTAATTTCATTATGATATTTAAGAGATAAGGTCTACAGCATCCAAGAAACCAGCACAAACTCTCTCACCTTCACCTTCGTTCTGATTGTACACACCTTGACTCAATTATACAATCATTTAAAGACTCACAGTTGATCTCAACTATTGAACTACTTGAACTCAACTATTGATCATTGACAAGTATATTTTAAATGTCTTTACCTGTCAATACCAAGGCTTACATTTTACTACTCTTGTATTTATAGTTAGAAACTCTGCCTGATTTCTGCCTGTTCCCTGACACTAATTCTACTCTAGATTTTGGATTCGTTTGCCTGTTAGAAAATAAAGACTCTTAACCTTCAGACTGTGTCAGCTGTCTGAAAATAAAATTAGAATTTTTTGAATTTTTTGGATGTATAAATCTAGGTATTTTCCTGTGAAACCACCACATCAAGCAATTTATTACTAAACACAGGACAACATCTAAAGTTGTAAACATTTTTAGGTAGCTTAAGTCTTCACCATATCTTTTTGCATTTTGACTCGAGTTATCCATAAAACCTCTGAAAACAAAAATGCCTGTAAGGATAAGTTTGTAATATGCTTTGAGAGCAGCGCAAGTCATATCATTGTAATTAGCCTCAAATGTTTAAGATAAATGTAATTGTTAATACTCTATATACTGTACAGAACATTCTGTGACTAGAAAGAAATTCCTATAATAATAATTTAAAAAATCAATAATAAATTTTTTGCTTATAAACTGCTCCACTTTTGTAGTACAATCTAATATCACTTATGTCCAGGCCAGTTCCTTCACCCAGGCTGATGGACAGAATTATGCAATATCTAAATTATGTGTACATCAGAAGGCAGTAATCTATGCAAACTTTCAGTTTAAGCATTACTGGATGTCTTCATGCCTCCCAGTCGCTCCTAACTGGGGCATTTATTACATTTTGGACACACCCAATAAATGACTGACCAGATCCAGTGAATCAGTGGGTGACTTTACATTACACTTAGGGCTTCAGAGGTAATAGCAGTGCTGAACACACCCCAAAAGCCCAGAACCCAAAAACGATGATGATGAAGTCGACGGTATCGGCCAAGAACATGAGGACATAGACGTCTGTCACAGCGCTGTATTCTGGGTGGATCAGATTGTAGAAGAACTGACGAATTGGAACGAAGATATCCAGGGCTCTGAAATCACATACATGTTGGAGAAACTTTTCATGTAAACCAGTATTCAAACATTTACTGTATGTATTGGTAAAATAATAATAATAATAATAATAATAATAATAATAACAATATTAATAATAAATCATGATCAAGATGTCATAAAACTTTTAAGAAGGGTTTAATGGATGTTTTGCATCGTCAGTGTACCTGGCTTCTGAAATATTGCATTTAGTGCTAGTGGGTTGCTACATAAAATGGCTTCATGGAATAAATTATAAATGAATTAAATCATCTTTATAGAGCAAGTTAATGCATGTGAGACATCAAGAGCTGGAATAAAGCTAACAAGGATTGCAGATATGATGAACATTTACATTTTGACTGTAAATTTCTTGGCTTTGATGAGCTGCTCTCGAAATTTCTCCATAATTAGCTCCTTGCGGCTCTTCTGCTGAACCCCTAACACACTTCCCACTCGAGACACACTCGACCTCGTGACTGAACTGCCTGTGGACACGTACACACACAAATGTTATATTAAACATATAATAAATATAAAAGACAAAATCTAAACACAAACATTGGTAAAAATAATCTTTACACAAAGTTTTCTTGTATTTGTTTCACTATGTGTGCTAACCTCCTCTGGAACGTATTGATCTCTGGGAAATGTGTGATCCTGCACTGGAACTGTGTCGGCGCATGGTGGAAGGCGTGTTTGAGAGTTTTCTCGGGATACGGACGCTTGTAGCCTCTGTTAAAGTGCTGCGGGTCAGTGAACTCCTTTCCCTCCGGACTGGGGGTTTCTCTGTGTCCGAGTCGGAGTGACTGTACAGCGTCTTTTTAGCTTCTGATCTGGTGTCGTCCTCATCCCACAGTCCATGACACTGATTCAAGAAGAGAATAAAAATGACTAAATTCATATTTATAGAATCAAAAGAAAAGTGATGTTCTATAAATTGTTCAAGTTTCAATGAAAGTAAATACCCTTTGTTACACAACAGGTGAGTTGTCAAAGCTCTGATGCCTGATACCTGAAAACTGATTTTTACCCAGATCAAACCCCATAATATGCATAATACTTAAAGAAACATAATTCTAAAAAGTACCTTAAGAATTGAGCGATGGAAGAAAAGTGCCAGCAACTGGACCAGGTCATAATGGACATATCCCTCTTTCTTCTCAACTCCTATTATATTAGGTGGGTGGAACGGTTTGCTCTTGTCCAGCTCTATGTTCTGATTGAAGGGGAAGAAGCCAAACTGGAAGAAGTATTTTATCACTATGGTCACCTGGAAGTGGAAAAAAGAAAGAAAAGAAAGTTACCTTCACGGGAATAATAGTAGTTTATTGAGTGCAATCTATGAAATATGAGTTTAGTGACTGCTGAAAATGCTGATGCAGATGATGGTGTTACTGAAGCTGTAACAGAGATGATGGTGTTACTGAAGCTGTAACATAGATGATGGTGTTACTGAAGCTGTAACAGAGATGACGGTGTTACTGAAGCTGTAACAGAGATGACGGTGTTACTGAAGATGTAACATAGACGATGGTGTTACTGAAGATGTAACAGAGATGACGGTGTTACTGAAGATGTAACATAGACGATGGTGTTACTGAAGATGTAACAGAGATGACGGTGTTACTGAAGCTGTAACAGAGATGATGGTGTTACTGAAGCTGTAACAGAGATGACGGTGTTACTGAAGATGTAACAGAGATGATGGTGTTACTGAAGCTGTAACAGAGACGATGGTGTTACTGAAGATGTAACAGAGACGATGGTGTTACTGAAGCTGTAACAGAGATGATGGTGTTTCTGAAGATGTGAAAGAGATGATGGTGTTACTGAAGCTGTAACAGAGATGATGGTGTTTCTGAAGCTGTAACAGAGATGATGGTGTTTCTGAAGCTGTAACAGAGATGATGGTGTTTCTGAAGCTGTAACAGATGATGGTGTTACTGAAGCTGTAACAGAGACGATGGTGTTACTGAAGCTGTAACAGAGATGATGGTGTTTCTGAAGATGTGAAAGAGATAATGGTGTTTCTGAAGATGTGAAAGAGATGATGGTGTTACTGAAGATGTGAAAGAGATGATGGTGTTACTGAAGCTGTAACAGAGATGATGGTGTTTCTGAAGATGTGAAAGAGATGATGGTGTTACTGAAGCTGTAACAGAGATGATGGTGTTACTGAAGCTGTAACAGAGACGATGGTGTTTCTGAAGCTGTAACAGAGATGATGGTGTTACTGAAGATGTGAAAGAGATGATGGTGTTTCTGAAACTGTAACAGAGATGACGGTGTTACTGAAGATGTGAAAGAGATGATGGTGTTTCTGAAGCTGTAACAGAGATGATGGTGTTTCTGAAGCTGTAACAGAGATGATGGTGTTTCTGAAGCTGTAACAGAGATGATGGTGTTTCTGAAGCTGTAACAGATGACGGTGTTACTGAAGCTGTAACAGAGACGATGGTGCTTCTGAAGCTGTCACAGAGATGATGGTGTTACTGAAGCTGTAACAGAGATGAAGGTGTTACTGAAGCTGTAACAGAGACGATGGTGTTACTGAAGATGTAACAGAGATGATGGTGTTACTGAAGATGTAACAGAGATGATGGTGTTACTGAAGATGCAACAGAGATGATGGTGTTACTGAAGATGTAACAGAGACGATGGTGTTACTGAAGCTGTAACAGAGATGATGGTGTTACTGAAGATGTAACAGAGATGATGGTGTTACTGACGATGTAACAGAGATGATGGTGTTACTGAAGATGTAACAGAGATGACGGTGTTACTGAAGATGTAACAGAGATGATGGTGTTACTGAAGATGTAACAGAGACGATGGTGTTACTGAAGATGTAACAGAGATGATGGTGTTACTGAAGCTGTAACAGAGATGACTGTGGTACTGAATCTGTAACAGAGATGATGGTGTTTCTGAAACTGTAACAGAGATGATGGGGTTACTGAAGCTGTAACAGAGATGATGGTGTTACTGAAGCTGTAACAGAGATGATGGTGTTACTGAAGCTGTAACAGAGATTATGGTGTTACTGAAGCTTAACAGAGATGACAGTGTTACTGAAGCTGTAACAGAGATGATGGTGTTACTGAAGCTGTGAAAGAGATGATGGTGTTACTGAAGCTGTAACAGAGATGATGGTGTTACTGAAGCTGTAACAGAGATGATGGTGTTACTGAAGCTGTAACAGAGATGATGGTGTTACTGAAGCTGTAACAGAGATGATGGTGTTACTGAAGCTGTAACAGAGACGATGGTGTTACTGAAGCTGTAACAGAGATGATGGTGTTACTGAAGATGTAACAGAGATGAAGGTTTTACTGAAGCTGTAACAGAGATGACGGTGTTATTGAAGCTGTAACAGAGATGATGGTGTTACTGAAGCTGTAACAGAGACGATGGTGTTACTGAAGCTGTAACAGAGACGATGGTGTTACTGAAGCTGTAACAGAGACGATGGTGTTACTGAAGCTGTAACAGAGACGATGGTGTTACTGAAGCTGTAACAGAGATGAAGGTTTTACTGAAGCTGTAACAGAGATGACGGTGTTACTGAAGCTGTAACAGAGATGAAGGTTTTACTGAAGCTGTAACAGAGATGATGGTGTTACTGAAGCTGTAACAGAGATGACGGTGTTACTGAAGCTGTAACAGAGATGATGGTGTTACTGAAGCTGTAACAGAGATGATGGTGTTACTGAAGCTGTAACAGAGATGACGGTGTTACTGAAGCTGTAACAGAGATGACGGTGTTACTGAAGCTGTAACAGAGATGATGGTGTTACTGAAGCTGTAACAGAGATGACGGTGTTACTGAAGCTGTAACAGAGATGATGGTGTTACTGAAGCTGTAACAGAGATGATGGTGTTACTGAAGCTGTAACAGAGATGACGGTGTTACTGAATCTGTAACAAGAGCAATTCTGTTATAAAAGATGATATATAATTCTTATAGACTTGATGTGGTTACTGTGGTTATGTGTACCTCTGTGTAGACAATAGCAGTCATCCAGAAGCGCTTGCTGGGCCGAGGTACAGACAGCATGGCCCACAGGAAGATGAGGATGGGCAGCACCAGTGTGGCCACCGAGGCTGAGACCATGTGATTCAGAATAATGACTAGGTAGCACACCATCTCTGAGTGAGCCACCAGCATGTTATAGAGAGCATAGCACAGCTGTAGGATCTGCGGCTGGGAGCTGTAGAAGCGCTCAGATTCCTCCAGCTCTTCATCATAGAACATCCTTTTTGGAGAGAAACACAAGCAGTGGTAAAATCTTGTAGGTGAGGAAACAGGACTAAGCATTATACCAAACTCACCAGATGAAGCTGAACAAAACCACATAAAATCATAGTTTATTTTTTCCTTTCCACATGTACTGACACTACTACACAATACACACTGCTTATTCCACAACAGTGTGCAGTCTTGATAAGAAACCACAAGAGGGTGTCACAAGAGAGCCCGCTCTTACGTGTTCTTTACGCTCATGATGATCACTGGAGGTAATATAATTTTATTGATTGTTTCTCATTACGACATTTACATGAGTTGCTCAATATGTGGATTAAAGATATTTCATTAATATATACTATATATTACGTTTATTTCAGCTTGAATATTAACTTCGATTAACTTACATTCTTCAGTGCTAAATATTTTGTTAGTCTTAAAAGCAGGCTTAAAATTTATGATTTCCATCTCTGGATCCCCTTGGCTGAGCTCCACAAACCCCACTGTGTGAAGCAAGGATATAAAAAACTGACAGTGTGTTTTTTCTCACCTGTTGCGCAGCAGTTCACTGGCTGTGAGCTCATGGCTCAGCGAGGGGAGTGTGCTGTTGTCGGGTGCATTTATTCTGAGCTTTTTCTCTTCAGTGTGAGCTGCTGCCTCACACACAGAGTCCAGACCTGTGGCTTTGCTGTAAGAGGGAGGAATATCTGCCTCAGAAGGGAACCGACTGAGCTGTGGCCATGTAGCCTGCTCGGATGCTAACACAGTGTCCCACTCTGGTGTTAAACCTCCTTTGAGAGTCTGCACCTCACTGCTACAACGTCGTATAGCCGAGGGCTCGGGCAGCTCTGTGGAGGTCCGTTCGTCACCACAGTGAGGGCTTTCTCTAACATTGTTTTGTTCTTCGATGGTATCACCTGTGCCTTGGCGAGAACATAATGCCGTGCACTGTGTGTTTTCACTGTCATCAGAGGAAAGGGGATAATAGTAGTAAGCAATCAGATGACATAGTAAATAGAAAAGTTCATTATTTGTGGAGTATTATACACTTGGGACATTAGAGAGAAGCATTTTTATAAATATTTGTCAGCATTTTCATTTAATTAAAAAATGACAGAGAAGCATCACATTACTATATCAGTGTATATATCAGTATATCTGCTAAATATACTGAGTTCCAGTATATTCTGCATCAATCATAGAGCTTTGGAAACATGTTTGGAAATGGCCTGTTTATCTGTCAGCACTGAGCATGTTTCACTTAGACAACAAAAAAAGCCCAGTGTCTATCATTTGCATCTTGTGTTAAAGACTTTATTTGAGCTACTTTCCTCTCACTAAGAGGTACTGTATTTGTAAAGATCACCCACTGAGAGAGGGAGGGAGAGAGAGAGAGAGAGATCACTATCAGAGTTTTCTCACATCTGTACTAACAGAGTTGTGGATTTACACATTAGGCAAAATGGATGCACATGGGATCTATCTACGCTTCAGAAACACTTGCAGTGTTTTATTTTGTGTAGCATGTGGAGATTTTTTAGGTGCTACCTGACTGCAGCACTGGCTGAACTTTCAGCCGATGACGAGGCAGAGGAGGAAGAGGAGGAGGAGAGCTCCACTCCCTGTAGGCGACACAGTTTGGGTCGAAGTCTCTCGCTTGTCCTGGGCACACGATCCACACCGGTTTCACTGGACTCCAACGTGGACTGACTGTACGCCATCGTGGACTCGGTGTATACACTGCAAACACATTCAGAGAACAAAAACACATGTATTTGGATTCTCACACTCACTCCGAATTTGTTTTTTTTTACTGTAGCTTTCATTATTAAGACTGATTTAAGACTCTGTCTAAAAGATTTACACAGTGTCACACTTTAGCTCTGGTGATTACTTGATTTCATTTCAGGTTTTTACTGTTTAACACAGTTGGTAGATTCATTAAGACACCTCAGAGGTTAAATGTGAACACAAACATCACAGAAGTCATATATCACTGAAGTCATATAAATGATTTGTAATGAATTATATATCAAGAAATATACAGTCTGGGATTGGGCTTCTGGACAGAAACAAAACAAATGAGAGCCAGAATTTGTTGATGAACAGGAAATTTCTTAGTATAACATTCCTAGTATAACATACTATAAATCTGAAGAAAAGAAAAAAATGTGGAATTAAAACAAAATACACAAATGACACAAGTGGTTACATCAAATATTAATTTAATCTTTTTTAAGTCTATTTTCTGGAAGCATTTTTGCTTTATAGAATTCTCATGACCATCACAGTATTATGTGTTAATACAAGACTTGCTCTAATGATATATA
The DNA here is from genome assembly GCF_019097595.1 of Hemibagrus wyckioides. Lineage (NCBI taxonomy): Eukaryota > Metazoa > Chordata > Actinopteri > Siluriformes > Bagridae > Hemibagrus > Hemibagrus wyckioides. The sequence goes on along the minus strand of NC_080710.1, from coordinate 25,773,538 downwards.
TACACAATGCTGGTCATGTCCATCAGCATTACATCTGGTCCAAACTTGTACTGTCACTATTTCGGAAAACCCTCATCTTGTCTTGGAAACACTTGTTATAATTGGGTCATTTGAGCCTTGTTTTTGTCAGTTCCTACAGAACACATGACTTAAGCTTAAGATGAAAGCTTTTTCTTTATTACATACAACACCAAACAGTTACCCTGGAGGTAAATCCCAATATTAAATGTGCTGACGTGTGGCTAAAGTGGTCTGTCAACGGAGGAAAGCTGTGAGGAATACCTGCTGGATCTCAACTGTCTGGAGGCCAAATGACAAACCTACAGTGCTTTCAGAGAATATAAAGGCTTAACTTAAGGCTTAAGACCTTCACTTCATTCATTTTGTTACTTTACAGCCTAAAAGGATTAAATACACGCCTTACTTATAGTCTGTAAAAAAGCTGCTTAAACATCCCAACAAAAGAGGTTTTGTAGCTCTTTACAATTTTTTTTAACCATTGTGATGGTGTACCTGGTCAGACTGTCTTTATTAGGAACAGAGCTCATGCTCTCATCCTCTCTGTCCCGATGTTTTCTCAATGCTGAGACAGAACCATGCTGAACCTGCAGTCTCTCTGCTTCCTCCAGAACAGTCTCAGATGACGAAGGTCTGCACAACTGCTGCTGGTAATACATGTGTATGATCCCTCGTGATGGAGTGTTTCCCTGAACACATTAGAGAGAAATATTCACACAGTGGATTCTATTTCTGCATGTTATTTTTATAGCAACTGCATCCAAAGGCTTATGGCAAAGCAAAGCGAATTTTTCCTTTATAACCTCATGCCGTTTTGGTGCTACATTTTATTGACTGTAGTTAATAATAGATGTTGATGTACTGTATAATCCGTCGTGTTAAGAATAAAACATGACAACAACAGTGCCGTCATAGGAAAATAATCGACAACAAGGTAATGGGGGCAAAGCAGAGTTACTGTTACCACCATGAAGCTGCTTATTTTCAAACAACAGTACAGTGTTTTATTCTTCTTATTCTACAGTGCATTAATGCAAGATTAATGCTGTGGACTATTAAGAAAACAAGTTCCTGCTATCAGTCACGTTATAGCAACTATAAACAGTTGTTCCCTGAAACATTCTTGAATTTCATAAAACAAAATAGCCAAAAAAGTGCAAAACCCTCCATCCTGAAGGCTACAGCTTTAGCCCTGATACTGGCGAGTCTTTCCAAAAATGCTAAATAAACATCTGCAGCCCATCTCCTCATCTTAACCACTGTGAGTTGCTCTCCCTGTGAGAAATGGTGTTGCCAGATGAGGCAATTTTGCTAGTTGTAGCATGTCCTCCCACAGGCTATGACAAACATTTATGCTCATTGTTAGCAACAGATGACTAAAGACAGTCTGACAAGTCAATTGTTTAGTTATTTGTTTCTATAATGAGGGAACAAGGTTGAGTACTCTAAGCAAATGGCGTGTTAAAGAGCCACAGAGCTCATAGCCTGTGGGTAGGTTTAGTCTGATAATGACTGAAAGCTCACAATTTATTTCAAGTCCCAGGACCCACTGGTGCATCCAGCCTTACAGAAATGTCGCTTTACAGAAAGCTTCACCTTACCAATGATTAGATTTTCTTAATCCCTTAATTCTCTGTGTATGTTGTTACTATAGAAACAATAACATATTACAATGAGTGCATTATAAATCTTACAGTTTGTACTAAAGTCATATTATAGAAAATCGATCAAAACCTTCTGACTCAAGAATTCAACAGGGCATTGGTATAAATCATCATATGGTCCAGCTATAAGGGATTAGTCATGTTTGGTAAAGCTGGTTCTTTGGCAGCATCAGTACCTTTTTGACCTCATGTGTGAGCATACAGCGTTCAGTGCGCAGCACAGTGGAGATGTCAATGTATTCCTGGCACATCGAGTTGAGCCAGGCAGTGAAACTGTCCAGTAATGCCAGGAAGAGCACCCAGGAAAACTTCACTATGTTAAACACACGCTTCAGGATGTTGTCTGGAAATGGAAAGGAAAGCTATGAGTCACTAAACAATAGAAACTGTGCAGATTAAAAAAACCTGTACTGTACACACGCAAAAAATGAATGCAAGTTTATAGGTTTTTTTACTTTACTGTGTGTAACTCTTGTCTAATTTAATCTTAATGTGTAGGAGTTAGCTACAAGCCTGTGGCTGTACATGTACAGTACGTGCAGTTTTACACATCACGGCTGTACCTGGACCATCTGATCTCTCTTCTTCAACTGTGTCCTCCACCTGTTCTGCCACTTCAATGGTTACATGAGCTGCTGAAGAGAGATAAAACATCTCAGCTACTAATATCAATAAATTTAAATGATTAATAATCCATCCATCCATTGTCTATACCCACTTTATTCCACTTTATTTATATAGACAGACAACCACACACATTCACACTCACACTCACTCCTATGGGCAATTTAGAATTACCAATCCACCTAATGTACATGTTTTTGGACTGTGGGAAGAAACCGGAGTAAACCCATGCAGGCACGGGGAGAACATGCAAACTCCACACAGAAAGGCCCCTGCCTGTTCAAACCCAGGACCTTCTTGCTGTGAGGCAACAGTGCTAACCACTAAGCCACCATGCTGCCCCATTATTAAGTATAATGATCATAATTATTAGACTTGATAAATGACACTGAGGCTAGTATAGGATGTTAACACTAGCTTTCAGTAGTTTTCAGACAACACTACCAGATATAGGATGGCATTAATTAGTTCAGTGGGTAAGGTGTTGGTCGGAAAGTTGTGAGGTTGCATCCCAGAACCACCAAGCTGCCACTGATCAGCTGTATACAGTTGTATAAACAAGGTAAGTCACTTTGGATAAGGGTGTCCTGGATATAGGTGTATGTACAGCGGGTAAAATAGGTATTGAACACATCACCATTTTTCTAAAGAACTAAAGATCAGAGTTCATAGAAGAGGCCCATGGAACCTTCAAGATTTGAAGACTGTTTGTGTGGAAGAATGGGTCAAAATCACACCTGAACAATGCATGCTAGTTTCTCCATACACGAGTAATAAATAAATTTTAGTAAACGTGTTCAATACTTTTTCCCTGTGTCATTTCACATTATTACACATAACTTAATTTATGGACATCTATGGTTTGAATTCATCCGTGGATTGCATGGGTTGTTAGCAACATCTGGTGAAAACTTCATGTCAATAACAATTTTAGAAATATACTTACTGAGAAAAATGGTGACGTGTTCGACATATATTTTACCAGCTGTATATGTTGTTTGGATTGAATAGATAATATTTAATATTTTATTTTATTTTTATATACATCAACCTCAAAATTCTGAATAAGATTAATGCTGATTTTCTTTCTTTCTTTCTTTCTTTCTTTCTTTCTTTCTTTCTTTCTTTCTTTCTTTCTTCCTTCTTTCTTTCTTTTTTTTTTTTTTTTTTTTACAATTTTATCCCTATATGGTGATATGGCAACAAAAATAATCTATAATGTTTTAAGCAGTCTATAGCTAAAATGGGTAATGGTAGTTCAATGCTATAAGCCTCTTGGTTACTGATCAGAAGGTTGAGAATTCAAGCCCTAGTGCTGCTAGGTTGCCACTGCTGGGCCCTTGAGCAAGGCCCCTAACCCTATCTGTCCCAGAGATTGAGCATCTCAGCTGACCCTGTGCTCTGACTCAGGCTTCCTAACCTGATGGGATAAGTGAAGAAAAGAATTTCACCATGCTGTAATGCATGAGACAAATAAAGACATCTTAAAAAATATGTTAATATAATAGGCACAGTCTTTCCAACATTTTGACTAACTGTATCTGGCATATTTGGGTTCTTGGCTGACTAAGTTTCTTCTCTGGGGTCATGTCCAGCCATCATATGGGATGAATTGACCATAGCAAATGCAACATGCCGGTCTTCATCTCTCAGCACCCACTCTTGAATTCGCCTAGATCTGAGAGGAAGAGTGCCAATGTAGAGTTGGCTGCATTCAGGACTGGACACAGCATGGCTCCCATTTAAAGACTGACTCAAGGAAGCCTTTGAGACATTTCCTCATATAGAGACACAGACAAAATTCTTATACATGATCCAAACATTTTCAGGTTTTAGGCTGAAAGCGTGCAAGAGCGAAGAGTGAAGAATAATTGTGGCAAGTGAGGACAGAAGAAACTGAATCCCTCTGGGCCAGCCAGGTCTTTTCTTTATACTGAATAAAATATCTGGACTGGATCTTTCACGTACCCTCCCGCTGGTCCTTCTTGGTTTTGCGTCCCTCTGTGTATCTCTGCCAGAAACGCCGCCTCTCTTTGCTGCGTTCCTTCATGGCTGTTTTGGAGTCAGTGATCCATGCATGATACACGAACTGAAGAGACAGAACAATGCCAAAGACGGGCATGAAGAAGAGAGGGAACAGATTTGATTGGTTATTGTATGGACATCATAATCTGGATTATTTTTGTGATCTCATGTCAAGTATGTAAGAAAGGTTTGGCCACTAGGAAAACACAACGTGTAAAACAAGGCTCAGGGTGTGTTTTAACCCAGTGTAGTAGATGCCACAGTTTTTATTACATTTTAAGCTATGTAAATGTGCTTTACGTTGGAGAAAAACACAGCCTCGACATTAACCAACACAAAACCAAGTCTCCCCTGAAAAGTAGCCCTGCTTCTCATGCATCCTACATTAAAGCACATTACACAGCATTTCCTTCACATGCAAAGCTGCCCATATGGCTCTTGATAGCTGTCTGGAAAACAGACATACAAAGCTGTGAAACATTCCTCAATGCTCGGCCGTTCAGGCTCAGTCCGCGCTCCAGTTTTCCTAAATGCACAGTACTAAAAGCAAGGGTCAGGAAAATGCAGTGTGCAGTCAAGCACCCAGGCTGGGTATGACCAAAAGAGGGAAAGAAATATCACACATAGAACAATAGCACAGTAGTACAAAATAGAGGAGGAGGAGAGATATATTAGGCCTGGTGGAAGTACCTTGGCTGCCCTGATTGCATACTGCAGTATAGTTTTGGGCAGCTTAATGACAGACTTTGGTAAAGCCAGCAAAGCAGAGGCAAACATTCGGATAGCTCTCTATAAGAAGGACAGAGCAAGGGCTGAGTTAGTAAGGACATAGCGTGTAGTCTTTACTATGTCGGTTCCATGCTTCCACACAGGAAGTTAGTAGTTAGTGGTCTGACAAATAAAGAAACATTGTTAAATGCAGAGAAAACAAAATCTCAGTGCTGTAGAGCCACATGGGTTAGACTATTGATTTTGCATGGTCGATATATATATATACAGGGCAAATTAAACACATACTAAACAAGCAACGTACTAAATGTTAGTGTCGTAACTAACTTGAAATGCAGATTTCTTAGGTGGTTCTTCTTCTTTTTTCTCCTCTTCTTCCTCTTCCTCTTCACTGTCCGTCTCAAACAAATAATAATTTCCGCTTCGCACCACTGGAACAACAGTTAACAGTTAGGCTATTTGGGAATGTAAAAACATGTATGGTAGACAGTCTTTTTGGATTGTTAACCAATTTTCTCGCAATTTGGTCACAACCAAGGCGTGTGAACGCTTGCACATGCTTCTGATGAAACACGTGAAGCCACTGCATATTTTCGAACTGCTGCTCATGCTACGCCAAAGGGAGGCAGAAGGCCCTCAGAGGATAGTGCTAACTACCCTCTTCCGCATACAAGAGCTCACAGATGATTGGTTGGTGTTGCTGTGATTGACAGAGGACAGAGTAGCCATCTCTCCCCCTATGGCCATTTGGACTCTTGGGATTCAAAAGCTTTTCTGTTGTGCTACTCTGAGCATAGCTGTTTGCTTTTCCAAGTTCCTTTTTTTTTTTTTTTTTTTTTTGCCTAAAATGACAATTATAAAGATGAGAAGTGATGTATGAGGATGATGAAGAGCACTTACTGGAGGCGTGATCAACCCAGGGTCTCCACCACTGCTTCCTTTTCCCTTTTCTCATCTCTTTACTCGACTCTCCTGCAAAACCCAATCCAGTGAAGCACACATGAACCTTAAGAAGCACTATACGGATAAGAGAGTTTGTCCTCACGTCTGGTATGTGTGAGCTCATATGTTTTCAATTCGGCTGCAGTGCATTTAAGGCGGTAGTTAAGCTCAGGCACCTGTGGAATTTATGAACTCGTCTGTGTTGTGAACTCTCAGTACACTCAAAACCAAACCTGACTGCTGCGTTAAAGCTTTATTTCTGACAAAATGAGAAGTGACAGTGAATAATGCCTAGGCTGTATTTTTTTAAATATACTACATTCAGTGTAAAAGAAGTAAGTCTAATGTGCGGTATGCTTTAATTAATTCTGTAGAATTAAATTAACATGCAGTCAGCGTATCAAAATACATAGGTCAGCTAAATGAGTCATATTCAGCTGACACACTCTACCACACACCGTCATCTTCCACTTCTTCTCTGGACAGTGATTGACTCTCGCCACTTTCTTGTGCCAAGCTCAACATCCTCTCCTTTCCCCGCTTAAATTTTTGCTGCCGGCTTTTAATACGGTCCATCCTGAGAAAGAGAAAGGGAGAGAGAAAGAGAGAGAGAGAGAGAGAGAGAGAGATTGGCGACAGTCCCTACAATGTCCGGTTTCATTGGGCTGAGCTGAATGAGTTTTCCCCTTGGACAGAATTATAGTAATAACACCAGTCCTTAATTGGGGAAAGAAGTTGAGAGAGTTGTTTTGTATTGAGGCATGTGCAGAAGTGCTAAGTGCTTTGTCTTTCAACAAGGTGGGGAGTAAAGCCGGGCAGAGCATAGTGGTGCTGAAAGATCCTTTTTGTCTCATACAAACACACTGCAGATGTCCTGTAAACACAGTGTACTGATTTAGGGAAGGAGTTCCCGCAATGTGGACAACAACACACTGAGTTAAAGCAGAGTTTGAGATATTACACTGAAACAAACCGCTACTGCTTCATCGTTTCTAGGAATTACAATAAAATTCTCATCATTAGTAGCAGTTCTATGCCACATATAATCCTAAACTACAACGATAAGCATTAAATTAAATTATTTACTCACTTTCAAAAAAAAAAAACCTTGTACATGCACACTGCACACCAGAAATAAGCATCTAACTAGAGGAAGTAGAAAGATTTTTGAAGCACATTCTAGCTTCTCAAAGCAGGGTAATATTCCTTAAGTAAATATAATATCCATAATGGTCCGTGAACGCTCCAAGAATAGTAAATAGTGACGCGTGAACTATGAGGTGTTGTATAAACGCACTGTCGCTTTAGCAAGTCCATGGACTTTTTCTCCTCTTCAAGTCGTGCTTTCACGGCCTTCACGATTGTGGCCTGGAATAACTCAGCTCCTCTGAGAGAGAGACAGAAGAGAGAGATGCAGAGACAGAAAGAGAATAAAGAGCACACGATTCAGATTAATGCGTCTGGCTTCGTCTAATGCTTTAGCTGCTCAATGACAAACAGCTGGTCTCTTGAGGTCACACACGGTCAGTGTCAGACAGTGAATTTAGCACCCAAAATAAATATGAGACCTCATTTCTCAAGCTGGATGCAAATGTATTTATTTGTAAATCGGTCACAAGAGCAATGTGGTATTCATGAAAAAAGCAATTTGTTTGGGGAAAAAAATGGGATACAGTTTGTGTAAGTTCACTTATAAGGAGACTCACTAATAGGGACCTGGATTGATCAGATTTAAATCGTATACTTGGTGAAGAGTTACTGTAGTTCATTTTTATATGGGACAAGTCAATGTCTGGTTTAAATCACTTCATTTACCTCAAATACACACATGAATTTATCGCAAAGGGGTAAATTGTGCCCAACCCTATACTCTGTCACTGTTTATCACTGAGTTTATGGAGTTTTGTAAGAGACATTAGAGACATTTGCACCTTTATGGGTTGTTAGTTTTTATCAAGATATGCATATGAAGGCAATCAGCATTACTGAAACCTTTGTTAATCTGGCAAGAATTTCTATAATTCTTCCTTCCTTCCTTCCTTCCTTCCTTCCTTCCTTCCTTCCTTCCTTCCTTCCTTCCTTCCTTCCTTCCTTCCTTCCTTCCTTCCTTCCTTCCTTCCTTCCTTCCTTCCTTCCTTCCTTCCTTCCTTCCTTCTTATATTCCTTCCTTCCTTCATTCATTCCTTATCTTCCTTCCTTCTTTTGTTCCTTCCTTCCTTCCCTCCCTCCCTCCTTCTTTCTTTCTTTCTTTCTTTCTTTCTTTCTTTCTTTCTTTCTTTCGCTAATTAAACTTTACTAATACAGGGCTAAAGGCACATTACTTTTCACATCAACATACAACAACGATACGTGCACCTTGCACACATTACTAAGAACTATTCTAGATTCGTCATCAAAATTATTATTATTAAAAAATAAATATTTAATTAAGTAATTTAAGTAAATAAAATAGTAAATGTATGATGCAAAAAATTCACATAGTTCAAATGTGTACATAATTTCCATGTGATTGAACTGAGGAACATTAACACCATTCGTTTTTCTCTTTGATTTGTTCAGAGGGTGTACTTTCAAACACTGAGCTTAAACCTGAGCTGAGATTTAAACCAACAGCGAGGGTGTATTGCAACAGCCTCATTCTAGCATGCATGCTTTAATTGCCTAAACATCATCTTCCAATTAGAGGCAACATCCTTTGAGAGATTTCAAGATGTAACTGGTTTCTATTAATACTACGTGAATTAAGTACGTTCAATCTAACATTCAATCTAGTTATTAAGACACTTGTTGAAATGAAGTATAGTATAAGTAATAAAATCATGATTTGTTGAGAAACTTAATATTTTTATACACACTATATGTACGATTTTTTTTATTTTTTTATTTACTGACCATATGCTTCTTTTATTCAATTAAGAAAGTGAAGGCTGCCAACATTCCACAAGCATGGAACGTGATCTACAGCATATACTGTACATTATGTCTTTCTATCGGAAAAGGTGCTTTTCTGCTCCTTGGCTGGATAATACAGTACTATGATGTAATAAGCACAAAAGCATATGAATATATTTAAGAATACTGGCAGCTACATTGGATGGACCGGTTAGGCATCACAGCTCTTTCGATGCATACATTTCCAAAAATTAGCATAATCTTTAACACATTTGTAATGCATAGGGTTTGTCGTGCTTGAACTACTTTGAATAGTAATATAATCTTAAATAACACCTGCATGTCTTGGGCTTGTTTACTAGGCCCTTTGGAGTCAATGATTTCCTGAGGTCTGTAACTCATAAACATCACCAGACGCTTGGCATACTTCCTGGTGCTCTGTCAGGAATGTGCATGAGTCAAAACAACACACTTTTGTGACTGTTAGTTTGTTAGTTAGCGCTCATCAAGAGCATTATAAGAGCATTAATTATTCAGAACCAAAGTAAAGAGCCTAAGACTTCACAATTATCTGCCATATTGTGTAAGGAATGTAAAATGTATACCGTGTGTGTGTGTGTGTGTGTGTGTACGTACCTGGATGCCAGAACCTGTGAAGAACGGATATCAGCCACTACATGCAGGAAGTAATAGCTCATGAAGACCCGTCTCTGCAGCAGCAGAAAGGCAAAACAGATGCTGTCCCAGATGATGCCTGCTTCATCACTGGGCAGTTCACACTGTTTATTAGCCTGCTGTTCCGCTAATGAACAAGACACAGGAAGAATAATTTATTGCACTGAATTTTTAATTGCACAATTTACACAATAACTTCTGAAGTCACACTTTATGCATGACTGAGAAAGGAAAGTTTTTGCATGCTTTAGGTGATAACTTACGTCGTGAATAGCCCTTTATAGTGCATGCCAGGCTGAACAGCTGGATGAGCCAGCAGTGATTAACCACCAAGGCTTTTATATATCCACAGGCAGCTATCTGAGAGGTGAGAGGAGATGGAGAAGTGTCATCAAACTCTAAATAAAATCTGGTCTAGTTACTTTACAGGCATGTGGAGCAAGGAAAAAACTAACAATACACACACACACACACACACTTTGGTTTTATGACTGTTTATGAAATCATATTTACGATATTTAAGTGCATTTAACTTTGTACTGATCTACAGCTGCAGCTTATATCCATCTGTCTGCATGTGGTTTACTCACAGAGAGGATGTTCTTCATGGTGATGACAAACACGTTGTACGCTATAAGGAAATCCCAGTAACGCATAATGGTTTTAATTGGCTTGAGTAACAGCTCTCCACCAAAGAGCAAGAAGTAGAAACAGGCTACCAGGTAACCCATGCAGAAGATGCTGATGCGTGTGGTCCCCGTAATGAAGATGATGGTGAGGACGAACCAGAAGAGATAGCTGAACATGATCACCTTCAGCATATCAAGATATGATCTAAAAGAAACAGAAAGAGAACACGTTTCTAATTATTGAAGGCGTATGGGGCTTAAGTGCTATACATCCATCCATCCATTTTCTGTGCCACTTATTTTACACAGAGCCTGGAATCTATCCCAGAGGACTTGGGAACACAAGGCGGAGGAAACCTTGGACTGGGTGACAATGTGGACTGGGTGAAATTTCAAAGGCACACACACACACACACACACATACACACACATACACAACAGACAATTTAGAGACACCAGTCAGCCTACAACATGTCTTTAGACTGGGAAAGGAAACCTGGAGAAAACCCCCAAAGCACAGGAAGAACACGAAATCCACACACACAGGGCAGAGATTTAAATAAAAACCCTCAACCCTGGAGATCCAAGGCAAATGTTCTAACCACTAAGCCACCATGTACACAAACATTTTTACTAACAATACAAATTAGAACAATAGACATTAGAAGAGGTTTATCAAACCAGCACTTTCAAAGAATCAGAGAATAATAAAAGCCCTGTTTCATAAAAACATCACCATTGCAATCATCACACCTTCTTGCTGATTTGTTTAAACTGGCTGCAAGCAGCACAAAAAGTGCACACTCAACACAATGAGCCATACGCTGATGAATGAGCTTGTGCAGAATCCAAGTAGAAATAGCCGCCACAAATCATGCCACCGGATACTGGATTTCTACTTATATGAGTGATGAGTTGTGAGTAAGGTTCAGGTTTCAGCCCTTACTGGGTTACAGGACATGGTCAACACTGTCAAATGCTGCTGAAGTCATTATGTGTTGCACAGAGTGACTGAACCTCCTGTAGTTATCTGATACGAGGCAGGAACGACCAGAGTGCTACTGAGGATTTTTTTTTCCTTCTCCATGAAAAAAGGCTCACTTTTGAATGTCAAAACGATGCCGACATGATGAATGGGATTGCTGAAAAGTGTGATTTTATCTGAGTCTATATAGTATGAACATCCAACATTTTTTTTTAGCTCAAGCATGAGAAATCACATTCTATGAGAAAGTCGTAGGACACAGATCCAGAATTTATTCACAAAGTCCAGACAAACAAGCCAAGAGAAGTCTCTGTCTTAGACCGGACTGGGATATTTGACAATAGTGATCAAAATATTTTAACAGACAAGCTTTTTATTACATATTTTACCTTGTATAAGGCATTCAGTTTGTTAGCATAAATGTGATTTTTCAGTAACAAGTTTTCCAAAGGTTCTGTTTTAGGTTCCCTATTATTCTCTCCTTATTCTTGGAAATTCTGACAAGACAGTAATACTGATGTTGGTATGTTGGTCTGCCATTATTAAAGTTGTTAAATTTTCCCTGGAGCTTAATGGCTTTTCTGCAAAACATGAAAGCTACAATTAAGGATCTTGGGATGTAGAGATGCTGCTTTATCATTTGATTCTCATCTAAGTAAAATGCTTAAAATTGCTTGTGGTCATCTGAGAGATTGACAAGGTGTATATTCATTTGTTGCAGAGTTTTTAGACCATTCTTAATCCATGCTGTAGTGAACCAGTATCTATCTATTCGTTGATAGGAACTTCACAGGAAAAGCACTTTTGTAAGTTGCTCTGAATTAGCATGCCTGCCAATTGCCATAAATGTAAATGTAAGAAAATCAGAACACATTACTCCATTATTCTGTGATCAGTTTAGCTTTTTCTGATCTCTTGATATGAAAGCTATAACTGAGCCACTAAGGGGTTAACTCTGAGTGCTGGTCCCAAGCCCAGATAAAATGGGGTGGTTGCGTCAGTGCGGGGATACGGCATAAAACCTGTTCCAAATCAGATGTTCTGCTGTGGTGACCACAAACAGGCAGAAGCCGAGGACAACAAACAACAACAACGTTATTAAGTAATTGTGTGGGCACCTACTTTATACAACAGTATGTTAATTACTTGAATGAGGGATGTACAGTGTAACTGAATAGTCTGCTCACTGTAGTAATACCTGCAGTGGATAAAATCGGGGACGGGGTTATGCTGACTGAAGGTGGCAGCATCCAAATCTCTGCATATCTCCACATTATCACCAGCCAGGAGACGCACTGCAGGATCGTTCTCCTCCTCAAACACATGCCTCTGCAGCGATGCACACAACAGCAACATGAAATCATCTACAAACAGACAGAGAGAGATAGATCAGGTCTCAGAATCATAAATCAGCTCTCAGGAAACCTTACACATGTCTCTGCATGCCACCACTCACAGAGGAGGAAGAGAGGGTTGGGTCTGGTATGGAAGTCTGGCAGGTAGAGCCACTTGACCACGTTGGAGTCCATGCTGGATGAGGGACGTCTCCATGGATAGTCTGAAACACAGTATAGACAGAGGCAGAATTAGCTAACTATGCAGTATATTAGCCCATGTTTTCTTTTCTCACTCAGTTGCCATTTTTTGTCAGGAATAAGCATGCATGAATGAACACTGGTACAACGAGGAGCAGTGAAATGCCAAACCCATGCTACCATCTGTTGCTTTCAGCAGGCACTAAACCAAACAATATTTCCTGTGAAATATTAAAAATCCTGTCCTGTTCTCTTCTTACACTGTTACCTGTCTATGTGGATGTATGTTAATTAGTCATACAATTCTTACATTCTTGCTAATAGAATTATTACTATAATTTCCAATTGTAAATATTTTAAATAAAACAATTTTAAATATTGAATTGCGAACTGAATATAGTGGATATCAGATTTGGTTCCGGCTCTTGGTGGCCCTCAAAAGTACATACATAAAATAACAACCATATACATTTACTTTATAGACAATGCTATACAGAAAAATTAAATAAAGACTAGAATATGCAGAGTATGAGACAGGTTAGCAATGTATATAAAATGTGATAGTGCATGGTAGCACATATAACAGTAGTGAATATCACATATGACGACTGCTTGTACAATACACAATACATAGTACAAAATGTGTGAGTAGTGCAAGCAGTAATAATGTGTGTACCTTATCTGTTACACACACTATTGCTGTGATATCTGGAATAAAAATTAAAAAAATCATATGATAATATTATAACTGAGCCACCTCATAGTTCCAGGGTCCCTGGTTTGATCCTGAGCTCAATGACTATGGGGTATGTGGATGTGGATGCGGGATCTGGATGTGGTAGCTTAGTGGTTAAGGCGTTGGACTACTGATCGAAAGTTCAAATCCCAGGTCCACCAAGCTGGGCCCTTGAGCAAGGCTTTTATTTGTTGCTCTGGATAAGGGCATCTGCCAAACATGTGTGGAGTTTCATGTTCGCTCTGTATTTTTCATAGGCTCACTCCAGATTCTCTGGCTTCCTGCTATCTCCCAAAACATGCCAGGAGATGGATTGGCAATGCCCACAGGTAAAAATGAGCCTGTAAATATGTGTGGTCTCATCTATGATGTATTCCTGCTTGGCATTCAGTAGTCTCTGGAGCTACACTGACCCTGACCAGGATAAAGCAGTTACTGAAGATGAATGAAAAGATATCCTATGTAGGTCCCATACAGTCTACTCTTCAGTTTGTTGTCAATGCTGTAATTCAGCAGCCATACAGTATTGTTTGAAAAATGTTAATAAACCTGAGCTACAACTTCAGAAGATACAACCTTCAGAAGGTTGCCCTCTGACCTGAGCAGGCTGCTGGTGGGATGCCAATGCATATCAGGTACTGGTAGGTAAGCATGCAGGCCAGGAAGAAGCAGTATTTGTGCCAGACCCCAGCGATGGCCTTCCTCCGGCGCTGGTACAGCACTGCAATCAACCCGAATGCATGCAGCACTGCACAAAAATCCATCCGCTGGCCAATGACGTTCACAGCTAACAGGAAGCAGGTCTAAAGGATGGAGAGTTTTTATTTAGGCTACAGACACAGAAAAGTTCTGTAACAGAACATCACAACAATTTGACTGTATTTCTACTGTTAAGAATGATTACAAAAAAAAAAAAAACCCAGGAAGCTTCTTTTCCATACAAAACAAAACTAATACAGAATAATTCCCCCATATGACACTCATATAAGGTTGCAGGTATGTAGTACCTCTAGGCCGAATTTGTAGAAGAAGTAGTTGATAAAGTACTTGGCACAATTAATGATGCCATCATCCAGGTGCTGGCGTGTGATGTTGTGGAAGATTGTTCTTGTGACAGGAGCAGTCAGGTTGTTTCTCATACGGTAAAAATCTTGGTGGCGGTAGACCGTTACCTCAAATGCCAGTAAGGCCAGCATCAACAAGTTATTCTAAAAAGAAAGACACACATAAAAGTCAAACATACTGAAGAATACAAAACAGCATTCATAGCTGTAAGTGTGCGGTTTTACACTAAGCCTACCCTTAAATTCTCCAGTAGTGGAGAGAACTTCTTGAGACCGACCCAGTTGGCAGGGTCTACTGGGCTGATGTAGAGAAGAGACCTGGCCATGTCCAATCTCTGAACATCTGTATAGTTATCCGGCTGAGACAGAAAGAGAGGATGAATAAATAGAGGGGGAAAGTACAATATAAGCAATTAGCTGGAATGAATACTGATGAGATAAACACACTACCGAACATTTTATTTCTATTCACAAGTGTTTTGATTTTATTTAATTGTGTGTGTGTGTGTGTGTGATATGTATCTCACCATGGAGCAGTTTTTGGAGTATGTGGTAGGCTGGATGGAGGTGAGCTGGTAAAGCATTTTGCAGACAATAATGACACAGGTCCAAACAGTGCACACGCTGGAGGCCAGAGGGCGAAACTGGCTGAAGGGCAAAGCGAAAGCCCAACTCACCAAGAAAACATAGTTAAACAGGGACACCTGGTAACACAACATCAAGCTCATTAGACACACTTACGTACAACATTCTTACACCATAAACAGTATCAATTTGTCACTTATACAGTTAGATAAAGTTATTGCTAGTTAGCTGAGCTATGAGGTGACATCCGTAGTGTTCAAAAGTCCAATGGGAATATGTTGAGCAAATATGTTGAGCCGAATATTTTGCTGAAAATCCACAAAACAAACATGATACAGCAGAACCTTTAAGGTGAACGTGCAGAGTATATGTGCTAAACAATAAATAAAATATTAGGTTTATGTAGTTTTACTCTCACTGGTTCCTGATTTTTCAGACATTCTGTTAATACAGTCTGTTTTTTTAGATAGATAGATAGATAGATAGATAGATAGATAGATAGATAGATAGATAGATAGATAGATAGATAGATAGATAGATAGATAGATACTTTATTCATCCCAAAGGGAAATTCACAAAGATACCGCAGTGTTGCTGATTCTCTCCCTGGTTAGAAGATGTTGACTAATTTTCTGTAGTAGCATCTCTGACAATAGTACCATTTGTAAAGTCTATATTAATGCTTGATCGAGTAGATTATCATTTTTATGGAAACTGCTAATTCATGGGAACTTGTATAGCAGATAATCTACATAAGTTAAACTTAAAACACTTTAGTGACAAAAACTGTAACTGTAATTTAACTTTTAGTTTTCCAACATCATGAAGTGGCATCATCAAGACATCATCAAAACTGTAGATGGCCTGAACCACTTGGAAACCAAAACACAATTTGGTGTTAGTATCTTAAACTTTTCATTTGCATCGTGAGTGCAAAGAATATAAACATTGTGATAACTTTCTCTTCAAGTCCATAAAAAAGCCAGTGTAAGTTACCCAGATCAGTGGAGCTACAGGATCAACAGCATTGTTGAGGTTCAGGGTGCAAGTATTTGCACACTAGCAGTTTACATTAGACGCATGAGGTCAGAGTCAGTCATGAGTCAATTCTGCTTCATTTATACCACCCAGGAAAAGTCTTACAGCAAACCCATGTCAACTCTGCACCGTATCAATCTCTTTATAACCTCCAGTGAGCTCACCTCTTTCACAGAAACCCAGATGATATAAGAAGACACAATCTTGATGACGTGAAGCTCTAAAAGCCACCAGATGAAGAGCTGCAGCTGATAGACGTACTGCAGGAACTTGAGGAACAGCACGGTCAGCCGGTCCATCACCAGGTGCCACTTATTCCTCAGATCTGCATGTGTGGAACATTATACCAAGAGCTTTGCGTGACTTACTCCCAAAAGCAATTACAATCTGGCATAGATACTAACAGACCAGCAGGAATATTTACAGGTGAGAAAACCAAAGAATGCTTCCTCTAAACAGAACAGCAACAACACTTGGTGGGTCTCTGTGTCCTGAAAAAAACAAGTATAAGCAATACCATATATACTCTTCCTTAACTGCTGTACACAGTGCCCTTGATAATCAATTTATCAAAATTTACTACCCTTAAGTGGTGTTGCAGTCGTGTTTTGAGGGCATGAGGTGAACAGCTGGTGTAAAGCAAAACATTTAGTCTAGATTCTTGACAACAAAGACGAAAAAGCAGTAAATTACTAAGAGCACCATGCAACATCCTCAAACACTGATGAATCTTCACGGCATTTTTTGACACATTATGTCACTTCCTGATTAATGAGGAAACGAAAAGGTTTATAAAATGTAAGCAGACGAAAAAAGTCAGACGGCGCCAAACCTTTTTGATCAACACTGGTGTAAACTATGTGTATTTCAAAGCAGCTGCTTTGTGTTAAGTAAAGTGTTGTTGGAAACTTTGGTACACTGGGAACGACAAACCCCATGGGAAAGACAAACGCATTTCAGGTCTTACCTGGCTTAAAAAAAAATACATACTTTTCCAATTTGAAATTGTTTTCAGAGATATTTCTGGTTGTACAACAACCACCATAAGGAAGCCTTCAAGGAAGCACAAAGAAACACAAGCTCTTGGAGGAAAACTTACATCTAGAAGCCTCTTTGCATTGCAGTCTGGGGGAAACCTTGCCTGAATGTGAACCCAGCAATATGTCAGCTGAACTAAAAAATACTGTACAAGAACATTCACTGCATAAAAATCTGGCTAAAGTTCAGCAATTCCAGATTTCAAAACAGCTTCTGCAGCACATCCTCTTTTGTGGCTTATCCAAACACATTCATTTATCTGAAAGAAGCTAACTGGCCCATACATGAGAACCTGGGGTAGAAACATTCACAGATTTTGTATTTCATTTCCCCTCTCTGGTCAGATTGGTGTGATGATATGGCTTGTTTTAAAAACCAATATGTCTTTTTTCTTTCCACAGTCTGTGGAGCTAGTCAAAAGTGGTAACATAAAGTGCTAATGCGAAAAAATAAGTATAAAACTTTAACTTCATAAACGTCATAAACTAGCCACTAATTGTTAAAAGCAACTCATTTAGCTATTTAGTCATTTAAACGGAAGGAGTTTTATAAAACTAGAGCTGAACACATTTTAGTTATCTTAAGCTTCTGTGTAAAGGTGTAAAGGTGTATGATGAGGGGGAAAATACTATCAGAAATATATATTTTAAATAAGATAGTAAGAATAAAATAAAGCATTTGGAAACAACAGTCATGCAATGTAAGCAAATGTGAAAATATGTGTCTGCTCTTCCAATTTGAATGTAGACAACGGAGCATAAGAGTGTTTTTTCGCTGCTCTGTCTGCAAGCGTGTTTACTTATCAAACATGTCTAGACACTTTTACTCTGGTCTGTTTACTTCTCTGGCCCTGCCTCTGCAATAAAAACTTTTCCCAGTGGTTTTGCTGTAAGAACTTTAATAAATTTGGATATGTTCATGATTAAACTGTAATCCTCGGTTCATTTAAAATTGGTGCAATTCAAATTCTGGTTAAATAATTTAATAATGTTTAATAGTGCTTTAAGTGCATTATTTATTTATTTATTTATTTCTCTCTCCTTTATTATTTAATTATTTAATGTGCACTTGTTTTGTGGATGTCTATGTTCAGCATTGAATCTCTTCTTCAAGTCACATATGGGCAATGCTTAAAGAATTTGTAGCGTTTTATAGGTATTTCTGTTTCTATCTAGCCTACTAAAAGCAATATATTCATAGAAAAGTTTAGTATTTTTTACTCAAATGCAAATAAATGCTATCAAACCCATTTCTGCTCTCTGAGATACCCCAAGTGCTTGTCCATTAGTAGCTAAAATCCGAAGGCGTTATCTTGAAAAATTAGTGTAAGATAAAAAATGTCTTACACTGAAAGCGAACAGTGTCCTGAATAATTTTATATCAGACCTGGGTCGGTAAAATGATTCATTTGTTTGTACAGATTGAAAATGTCCGATAAGTTCATTTCCATTCTAACAAATAAATGGAACATGAAAGTACTGGTAAAACATCAAATTCAGCATTAATATATTGTTAAGGTAATGTCAGCTGAGTAAATTAACACAGATTGAAATGTTCACTGTTATTGTAACATTTAACCAATAACTCCAATTAAAATAGGAAACAATTCAGTTACAGCAGGTTACTACATTATTTAGTAAAAAAGTTGCTTCAGGATCAGTTCTGAATTTTCTGAAAACATGTTCATTATATAAGCTCAACTTAATTTTAAACCATGTAAACAAAGCAGTATAAACAGTAGTCAATAAATGTGTTAATTATTTGGTTTATTATTAAGCACAAGTGTTCATTACTAATTTTACTTGTATTGTGCATTAACATTGAAGTTTATAGTTTGTTCATGTTAATTAATAGTTTTAAATAATGTAAGTGAATGTTACTATTGTACTGAGTGTACAGAATCACTACTCATGTGGATTTTGGCTGGAGGGAATGGAGTGAGAGTGATTGGAAGTCAAAAAAAGTTATTTTTTTAAGTGACAAAGTTATATATTGAGTACAGCTGAGAACCTAGATTTTCTGTCCATCTGATGAACTATTCCCTCTCACATTTCAGTCAATAGTCAATAAATTCCTGACCCTATTGAATATGAAATGTAAATGATTCTGCTTTATTGCCTGATGACTGACCATTACTCTTCAGTTAAACCCCAATTCAGGCTCCAAACCACTGATGCATATTTCAGTTAACTTGTATAGAAGGGTAATATTATATGAAAATGTTAAGGTAATAATTGATGGAGTGTGTAGTGTAAAAGTTACCGTCTCCACGATCAGGCTCTGGCTCTGATAGTATGTGGCAGGAGAAACTCGCCGTCTTGCAAAACACGTCGCATATCTCTTCATCTTCCTCTTCTCTTATCTTAATGTCATCCTTATCCTCGTCAAGATCCAGTTTCTCCTCAATTTCTTCATCTTTTATAGAGGGGTTAAACTCAGGTTTTATCATAGATAAATCTGCCAAACTGCCATCAAGGTGCACAAGTCTGGAAAATAAAAGGTTAATTCAATTCAGTTTTAACAAAACAACAGCATCAACAACAACAACACACAAAAAGACAATAGGCAAAGAAAATTGGACGTAGATTTAGGTCTCTGTTGATCAAGCCAGTTGATTTTACAACGAAACTCAGTATAAAGAAGAATCTTATATACAGTATTCATTTTTGTTACTTTTTTAATCATCTTAAATTAAACCAACCCAAAAAGCTGAAGAAATTGCTTAAAAAAAACTTATATGTTTATATATGTTATATATTAGGAATGCTGCTTGATCATAAATGATTGCTACAGATATAAAAGTAATCCTGTAAGAACTTCACTTATTCCTTGAATAAAGAAAGGATTCTAACACACAATTCCTGAGTAATGCTACACATATACACACACTGTCACTTTAATAGGAACACCTGGACACTTGCACGTGCATTAAGTAACCTAATCAACAAGATCACACACCCATTCAGCCTATTCTGTATAAACTGCTGTATGTAAAATCTGCAGGAGATCAGCAGTTTCTGAAAAACTCAAACCAGCCAATCTGGCATCAACATCCATGCCACAATCAACGTCATCATCACATTTTTTCCCCATTCTGATGTTTGATGTGAACATTACCTCAAGCTCTTGACCTGTATCTGTATGATTTTATGCATTGTACTGCTGCCACATGATTGGCTGATTAGATAGCTGCATGAATACATGTATTCCTAATAAAGTGTGTGTTTAATGTAGATGGTGAAATAATTTAGGACTGAGCTTGTTCTAACTGGGCTCACCTAGAGATGGTGCTTTTCTGCTTGTCTGCGACTGCCTTGATGTCGGTGAGCTGCAAGAAGCGTTCATGGAAGTAGTGCAGGTGGAGGATACACACCAGCAAAAAGGAGGTGGGGATGAAGATTCGTGTGAACAGAGCTGGAACAGAGAACCTTTCCAGGCCTAGATCTTCCAGCCTACAGACACACACACACAGAGAGAGAGAGAGAGAGAGAGAGAGAGAGAGAGAGAGGGAGTTAAATGAGATCATGTACACAAAGTGTTGGACCTTACTGATTAATTATAATATCTTAAAATGGCATTAAATAAAGTCACTGATGAATTAGCAATGAATGAATAAACAAACAAACAAACAAACAAACAAACAAACAAACAAACAAATAAATAAATTTAAAAAACGGTATTTCACTTTAAACTAACTGTAACGTTAAGGTTATGCATGGTGGTCAAGGAAAACCCTTTAGATGATACAGCCCACATCTTCACCATGTCAATTGCAACCCAGATGTGCTCATGGATATGTTTCTGTCCTCCTGCCATGCATTTATACTCACTTCTCTTTGCTCAAGCCAGTCATATTGGACCAGACGTGTAAAGAAGACTCAAACTGAAATGTGTAGATGAGGATAAGAACCAGCATGGTGTACACCACTACTGACATCCAGAAGTACTTCAGCATCCATCTCCACCTCTCATAGTTCAGCTGCAGAAAAAAATTACACAACTTTTTAAAGAAACTTTTTTCCCCAAAAAACGTATTAAACCTATACAACTGTTGTAATAATAAAATTAATAATGGGGAACTACTCAGTAAACAGATACTACTGACCCACCTGATAGAGCGCTACACAGAAGAGGAACATCATCATGTAGATGATCTTGTACATGACAATACGTCCCTCGAAGCTTACGAAAAAGAACATTCCTCCACAGATGTAGATCCAGTACTTATTTAACATGGCCATGAGCGTGCTGCCCAACACATCCATCATCTCTCTCTGTCCCCCAACTTCTCCATCCATATATTTCTCTGTAATGATCACACACACACACACACACACACACAAACATGCACATATATCACTTTCTCTTTGCCAATATCAGCACTGAATCATTAATCTATTCATCCATCCATCAATTTTCTATACTGATAACCTTAAACAGGGTCATAAGGAATCTATTTGAAGGCACAAGGCACTCTGACCGGTGTGCCAACCTACCAAAGGGCACGACTGCATGCACTCACACACCCATTTAAACACTACAGACAATTTAGAGATGCCAATCAGCCTATAATGCATGTCTGTAGTCTGTGAACTTTACATACATAATAAAATACATAATGAACTTTTCTTTAAAATAAAGTACTGAGCTTAGTTTTCATACAAACTAAATCATTTTTATTAAAATAAATAAAAAAACTAAATATAGCATACTGCTAAAAGCATGACAGTTAAATTCTTTCACATAAAAATCACCTACTATACAACTATGCTTTAAAGATCAAGTATAAAGTTTCAATTTCATCAAATCTACTCTAAAACACACACTCAAGTCTCTTAACATGCAAACATTTTAGTTCCATAAAAACCCCAAAAACCTTAACAAAGAGTTTCCTTTAGTGTGAAGTATTGTTGAAACTTAACATTAACATTAGATCATGTTACTGCTGCTGCTATCACATGGCCAAATTGAACTATTTAGGGATACTATGTTAAGGGATGCTATGAAATCCACCTTTTTATTTATTTGTTAGTTTAATTGACAGATTGATTGATTTATTAATTAATTGATTGATTGATTGATTGATTGATTGATTGTTTGACATCCACCAGTTTTTGATATCATTGACCGAATACTGAACTGTACCAACACACACACACACACACACTGTGTGAACTGACCTGTTCCAAACCTGAGACTTCAACACATACTTTACATCTATAACTCCACCCACATTATAACTGTTTACATGCTTGTACTTGCACATTATTCATTTGCTGCTATAGCTATTTGTGCACATTTCAAACTGTCACCAATTGCTGCTATATGTATGTTTACAAGCATATACAGTATGTTAAAAAGAAACCACTGGTTTACAGTTCTTCTAGTTTTTTGGCACAATGTGTCCTGTACTGTTTTGTGTAGTTTTTGTATTGTCTGTTTGCACTGTCTTGTCTTGCACTGTTTGCACAAGGTTGCACACGTGGTACTTTATGGAGCTAGGACAACTTTCTGTCCTTAGCTTATGTCCTTTGCTCTGTGTTGTTGTTTTGTTTTGCAGCTATATATCATTATGTTGTTTTATATAGCACCAAGGTCCTGGAGGAACGTTGTCTCATTTCACTATGTAACGCGTCAGCTATATATGGTTGAACTGACAATAAAAGCTTCTTGACTCTTGACTAGACTACCAGTCCTGGATATCATGATAGATGTAAGTTTGGTCAACAGAAAAAAACAATAAATATAGTTGCAGTAAAATAAGTTGCATGGGAAATAATTTTGATTGAGAGGAAAAGGTCTCACCTTGTGAAGTGTCCTCCACCCTGATATCAGACAGCTGTGTCTCGTCTCTCTGTCTCTCACTCCTTTCTGTCAAAGCTTGTCTTAGCAGTAGCCAGAAACTCAGAAGACACAGGATCTACATATACACAAAGCCATCTTTGAATTGACACAGGAGTTAATTTTTATATATATATTTTTTAGGTTGTTTTTGATCATGTGTTAGGGTCAGAGACTTGATATCAATGAGTATGTGAAATATTTGACACATGCTGTCCTTTTATAAAATGTCAGGAATGATTAGCATGATCAGGATGTGAGCTATAACACAGCTCAGAAGAACACTAAAATTGACTTGTCTTATGATACCGTTCTGGGCCCATACCCAGCTTTGCCAATGAGTCTATTTGGAGGATCTTACCATAACAGGATGTTCTTGGTTCCTGTGTATAAGCCTGCCTCTAGGCGAGTAAGGCCTGCCAATACAGTCAAGTGTTGGACACAAGACAGTATAGCAAGAATAGTACTTTTTTTAAAAATATTTTGTGTGTGTGTATGTGGGTGTGTGTGTGTGTGTGTGTGTGTGTGTGAGAGAGAGAGAGAGAGAGAGTTTGATTGAACTGGCAGACATTGTTTCTTCATATACTTCATTCTCTGTGGATTATGTTATCTTTCAAAAGAAGTAAAAGGAGTTTTGTTTCATAAACTGGAAAAATTAGGAAATTGGAGCAATAGGGAAAAGCTTAATTATTATGATTAAAATCTGTATAAAAAGCATCACAGATCGGCAAATTGTTTGTTCTTAAATTGAAAACTTCTTAAATATATTAAATATACATTATCTTGCAAGCCCTTCTCGCTGCCATCAGGACATCAACATACCTTGTATGGATGTACAAGTAATCACATTTCTCCACTCTTCTATATTCTTACAGAATAAACAAACAGAATATTTATTTCTTTTTCTGTTTTGGATTAGACTGCCATCACCTCTCTGTTCTATTAGGCCATACTGGCTGTCTTGCATATGTTTGTTTTACAGAGTGTTCATCACTGACCTCTGGAATAAAGAAAATCTTTTGAGCTTCACAGTACAGTGTGTTAATACCTTCATTAAGTCACTTTCATTCATCCTGAGCAACTAATTTCTCCTGTTAAGGTTGAATCCCAAGCCTTGGAACACAGACATCACCTGAGCCAAAAATACATTTTTACACAAGTTTCTCTGTGACTTAAGACTTAGTTATTAGTTCAGGTGTATGAATTTGTCTTAAGCTTTAAGTTTTTGTGCAGACATCATTGAGTTATGGTAACTATGTGACACGCTGTTTTCTATAAAATTGTGTGAAAGGTCATTGCAGCTGTCCTCATCAGAGTGCTGGGCATCACTCTGATTCAGACTCAGGGTGGACGTGTGGCCTAAAGTTTGAGGGCTGAATTTGTAATTTGAATGGTAATTAAGTTTCTATTAAATTTGTACAGCTCTCAGTACATACATATTCTGCTAATTCATTCAAATCTTGATGTACAAGTAGTATTTTCAGGTAAATTTTTGACACGTAGACAATGCTAAATTGGTAGCCTACAGTATGTAAGCATAATTATTAGCCTTCTAACTCCAGTACCATTTGCATAAAGCAAACTTCAGACACAAACCTCAAACAAAAAGTCTAATGCACTCCATTTGGTGTAACAGGACAAAAGTCTAAATTAAATTTACTTTGTTAATCCATTCAAAGTAACTGGATTCAGACACAGAGAAATAAACACACACCCACTCTTCAGTGATGCTTCCTACCTTGGAGCCCAGTTCCCGAAAGGGCACCTCCTTCTTGAGGAAGAGGCCCGGTACAGGCTGTAGCGTCTGGAAGCTCCAGATATACTGCAGAACAATGAGCAAGTCCCCATAAAACACCATAAAGGGAGACGTGATCATGGCGTACTTTCTCCTGTCTCGCACCATCCACAAGGTGCATGACCAGATGAGGAAGACGAAAGTCAGCCAGCTCACGTATGTGATACTCCATGCCTATGAGAAAGAGAAGATTGAGTATTTAATCAGACTGTAGGCTGCATGTTGGCGCTGGAGGTTGTTCTGTGTTTAGACATATCTCTGTCCTGAAAGCTGGCTTATTTTTACATGTGCGTTTGCTAGTTATACAAAAAAGGGGGAAACCGTAAGAGACTTAATGAGAGTTCATTAAACCTGTCTCCAACTTTAGCTTAAAAGCAAAACACTGACCATCATGGCAATGAGGGCACAGATGTAGCTCTGCTTCATAACAAAGCGAAAGATCTTGACCACTGCGTTCACTCGGACGGTCCTCTCAGGCAAACCGGGGACTCCTGAGTGCACAGGGCTGATCTCGTACATGCTGGTGTCCATTCTCTCTGCAATTAAAATACGTAATAGTTATAATTTAGAACAATATATTTTCTATTTGTATCACACAGACTATTTGCATATGACAGGTATGAAAGGAATATGACAAAACTAGAACTGGAAGAAGGTGCCAGACAACATTAAAGCCATAATGAAAAACGTAATTATGTAACATTAATTTATTTTAACATATAATCACTCACTTGTTATAGTAAGTAGCTGTACGGTTATGAAAACACAAAAGAATAATAATAATAATAATTACAAATTTTAATGTTAACTCATACCACAGTGTTGAATTCTCAACTCTGACTGGTCAGAAAGTAATTCCCACTTTCTGGGTAATTCCCACTTTAATTACTTTTCTCTAACAGCTGCTCTAACGATTGTGATGGCTGCAAGGTTTACATTAATGCTCTTCTTCTAAAAGGTCTTTGTTTCTATGGTACCCACTTCCACAGAGATTTGTATGCACACTATATTGCCAAAGGTTTTGGGGCACCCCTCCAAATCAATGAATTCGGGTGTTGTTTTCCAGGAGTTGGGCTTGGCCCATTAGTTCCAGTGAAAGGAACTTTTAATGCTTCAGCATACCAAGACATTCTGGACAATTTCATGCTCCCAACTTTGTGGGAACAGTTTGGGGATGACCCCTTCCTGTTCCAACATGACTGCACACCAGTGCACAAAGCAAGGTCCATAAAGACATGCATGAGTGAGTTTTGTGTGGAGGAACTTGACTGGCCTTCACAGAGTCCTGACCTCAACACCTTTGGGATGAATTAGAGTGGAGACTGCAAGCCAGACCTTCTCATCCAACATCAGTGCCTGACCTCACAAATGCGCTTCTAGAGGAATGGTCAAAAATGCCCATGAACACACTCCTAAACCATGTGGAAAGTCTTCCCAGAAGACTTGAAGCAGTTATAGCTGCAAAAGGTGGGCCAAATCCATATTACATTCATGTGTATGTAAAGGCAGACATCCCAAAACTTTTGGCAATATAGTGTATAATGCTCCACATATTCAAGATCTCATAGTAAAATAAATTAAAATGAGTTTTTATCTAACAAACAACATTAAATACAGCTATAAACAGATAGAAGTTATGACGCTTTTTTAAGAAATGAAATTTGTAATCCTCTGCAAATTTCTGTGTTTGTACACTACCAGTCAAAAGTTTGGACACACCTTCTAATTCCATGGTCTTTCCTGATGTTTATTTCCTTCTATATTGTAAAACAATGCTGAAGGGGGCTGAAATACACAATAATCTCCTCTGAACAGTTGATATTGAGATATGTCTGCTACTGATGCTCTGTAAAGCCTTCATAACGGCTCTAATCTGAGGTGCTGTTAATTGGTGATTTCTGAGGCTGGTAACTGTAAATGAACTTCTCCTCTGCAGCAGAGGTAAATTTTGGTCTTGCTTTCCTGGGATGGTCTTCATGTGAGCCAGTTTCATCATGGTGCTTGATGGGTTTTACAAATGCACTTGACAATACTGTTCTTGCAAGAACTATTCCAGAACACCTGACCTTCATGTCTTAAAATAACAACTGACTGTTTTTTGTTGTCTTTACATGTGTACATAAATCCATGTGTGTTATTTCATAGTTTTGAAATCTCCAGTATTGTTCTGGAATGTAGAAAATAAGTCACTAAACAAAAAACATTGAATTAAAAGGTGTGTCCAAACTTTTGACTGGTAGTGTATATGAGGAATAAAACATTTCCGGACATGCTGTGATATTTAAATTCTAACCATTGGGGTTGTAACAGCATGACCCTGTCATTGGATTTAGTTCTCTACATTCTGCAATTTCATCTCAATGTCTACAACAAATCTATATCTGACATTTTATTTTGTGAATTTTGCTCCTCCATAGCTTCGTCCACTGTAAGGGACAACTAACCTTTGTCCGACTCATGGTGGCTTTTGTATTTAGGGGTGGAGTAGAGTTCTGCAGAAACTGGCCCGTGCTCCCGTGACAGAGTCATCAGATCCATGGGGCCTCCATTGGACGTCACAATCAATACCTGAGAGACAATTCAATATCCATTAATGCATTTCACCAGCTGCATAAGACATCATTTTTGCAACATAATACACGCTATATATAGGCCCATATTGCTAACAGGCCCATAGCTTGTCTATAGTTATAAAATTTGTTCAATTTAGTTATGGTGGATCATGATGCAAGCAAAACTAATACTTTAAAATCTAATTTATGAAAAAAGATACCACTCGAAATCCCAGGTACTACGAGATTATTTATAAAAACAAAAAATCATTAGTTGAAAGGTTTCACAATGAAATACTGTATTTTTTATTGCTGTGTTTTATGGTTAGTATTTTCTCATCCGATATAGGATTAGACTGTGGTACATTAAAATATCAGTGATTAATATTACTCCTTAAACTCATAATGATTCAATCCATTCATCTTTAGTAACCAGTTTATCCTGCTCAGGGACACGGAGAATCCGAAGCTTATCCTGGGATCAATGGGAATGAAAGGGGAATACACTCTGGATGGAAAACCCAGTCTATCTCAGGGCACACTTACCATGATACTAATATAAATATAATATCATATTTCTATATACTGTAGATATTATAGATGTAGAGATATAGATATCGATATCTGTTGCCAATCCTTATATACATACGGTACATATTAACACAGATTTATATATATAGTGACTTTTGACTTAATTTGCAAAGCATGTTTATAACTCTGTGAGCTATAATTAAACATTATCTACTGTATTATTCACTATGACTTTAATCGTCATCATTACTATAGGTTTATTATGTTTTATTATATTCTGTTATTCTATTTTCTTTTTCTTATTTTGTCTATTGTTCATTGCTCACTGCACTGTGTGAATAATGAAATCCATTTCATTACATTACATCATACATATGTAACACGTATGTGACAAATAAAGAACCTTGAATTTATATTACATAATGTGGATTAAGGATATTGAAGTAAGACCTGGATTCTTCTGTAAATAATTTTACAGGCACAATTAGTTAGGCCACGGGGGAAGAACTGTAGTGTTAAGTTTATGACTTTGGATTTGATTTGCAAATCAGCTCATCAATCAGCATTTTCTAAAAGCAAGCCATTCCTCGCCTCCCAGGAAAAGTTATACATGCTTGTATTTAATCTTGAAACTCACTGTATTTTGGCAATAGTGTGATCTCTTGATGATTAGTACAATCTCTTGATCATACTACAGTTACCGTAGCTTACACTTACTGTAAAAATGCAGCTGAATGCACCAGAAGCCAGCAGGAAAGCACTTCACCCTGGGTTTGATGTCTTTGCATTGGCACCCTGTCCATTACTTGATCCACTATTTGTTTTTAACCATTTATCTCCCATCTTTGTCACTTGTCTCTAACCTAGTGTCACTACCCAGATAATATAATAATAATAATAATAATAATAATAATAATAATAATAATAATAATAATAATAATAATAATAACCAGATGTCCTTCCCCTGTGCTAGTTTTTAAATCAATAGACTTTTAACCTGTAATGCTATATACTGTATGTACACCTCTGCCCTATGTCCTATTTTCTCTGCATATGAATGTGCTACAGTGTGAATAAACCTCGGCTCTCCTGTGTTTCTGAGCGAGTAACCATCATGTGTTCCCCATTTTAACATGGCCAGTGACTGCTCTAAATGCACACACTGCCAGTCAAACCATAAACATACTTAAGATTCTTTGGTGCTACAAAACGTGGTTAATTGTCATAAGACATGTGTGCATGTTACCATTTAAAGTGTTTCTGTTGTAGGAAACAGGAAACATCCATTCTACCTTTCTCTCATCTGGGAGATAGCGTGCCATCCTCCACATCTCTCTCTTTTTCTCTGCAGTCTGATGGATCTCAGTGCTTACAGGAGACTGCTCTTCATTCTCCTCTGCTACTTTAGCCTCTCCCTCTTTCTTTTTGATCTGCTGGATAAGCAATATGGACCATAATAGCTACTGTAAATAAGATTAAATCCTTAATTGCAAATGAGTTAGGGAATCTCAATTACAAAGAAATAGAAGTCAAGAAATGAAAACAAATGAGCAGAAACAGAAAATGATGTTTGAGTCAAGATAATTATGGATAAAATCAAATTTTTTGACAGGACCATTAATCACTTTACTGTTACTGTGTCCATTCATTGCTATTTTCCAAACCGAATGACTAAACTGAACCCTTAGGATCAGACTGCTTGTCTGGACACTGACCGTGTCCACTGGTTCCTGCAGCCAAAGGCGGACGAGCGTGGCCAGCGTGTAGTACAGCACCAGGAGCATGATGGGATTGACAAAGTGGTGCCAATCGAGCTCAGGGTTCACTTTAAACATCCAGGTGTGGGAGCAGTCACTCAGGACCACCGGAGAAATTCCAAACAGACTGAAATAGAGAAACAAATGTTAGGAAGCTGCTGGTAAAATATCACAGTCATGCATTTTTTTGGGAACAGTTCATGGTATAAACAAAACTCAATGTGTATTTCAACACTTATTCAAATGAATTTCTTAAACTTTTTTTCACAACAAATCATTACTGGAGCTTCCTCTACAGCGCGGGGTATTCAGTCTCCCAGCTGAGAGTCCACAGCTGCTTTTCTTCAATATACAGAGTAACAATTCTTCCACCGTAGTTTCTTATTTGTTCTTGCAATAGAGGGCCTGAGAAGCAAATCAAAAACAACAACCTCCTGTTTCAGAGGATAGAAATAAAAAGGAGGCAAAAGAGCAGCCAAAGAGAACAATACGGGAGAGCTCTCCAAGTGTCGTTCGGTTTCATTTGTTACCACGTATTTTAAACGACCAGAATTATTTTCATCTTGTCACTTTTGGCTTTGGTTATGAACAAAAAACAACCCACTGTGAAGAATGAAGCTTTAACTGTAGGATGAGTCGAGTGCACAGAGAACATGTGCTGCTCATATGATTGCGTGTTATAGCTTTTGGATTTCGTATGCTATAGAATCTAAATGAAGTAAAGCCTTTCTGGATCTTCCGAAGCGAATGGACACGGTCCATGCCATACTGCCATCATGAAATAATTATTTGTAGATGCACAGAAATCGCGTTATTTTATCTTGAACACATACAAGGAAAGTAAAAGGTACAAAATCTGACTGTGGTATTGTGGGATTTTTAGGATGCTGCTCCAGCTTGTTGTTGAAACCCATTTCCATGTTAGATATAAAGAAGATTTCCACAAAGACCAAAAGTGGCAGTAATTAATGCCATTTGTTAGGGACGTGTTTTTTGTGCGCTCCACTACAAAGGCCTCCAGTTGGTTCTAACATGGTGGTTTTCTAAAATTGCTATTTTTCTGCCCTCAGTGGCTCATTACTGCATTTTGGGTTAAACTGAAACGGATGCACACTTGGGTAAAAAAAAAAACTGTACTGTTTGTACTGATTTTGTATTAAATACTCTTTAACATTGTTTAACCCGATGGTTTTCTGAGACCATGACTTGTTTGTATTAGCATAAGAATATGTTTTTGACTGAGACTATAAAGCACTGTTGTAAGTCTCTCTTCATAGGGGAATTTGCTAAATGCTGGAAATCTGAAAAGCTTGAGCGTTTTTATGTTATTTCAGCTTTATCTATTTCAGACTGCGGTTTTGTTTTTGCCTCCTAAAGTCAATGCTGTATAACTCGCAGAAGAAAAAGGAAAAAAAAACGATGTCCAACTAAGCTTTTGCTTGCTGGGTTGATACACCTTTTGTACTTTTATTGTATTATCTTTTTCTTTCGGTGACTTTTTTCTCCATTTCTCCCTCATTCAATCTTGCCGAACACATGCTTCCTTTAAGACTACGGAAGTCAGCCAAACACATATTTTCAAACGGCTGCTCTTGCTGACACACTGCAGCGTAACACACTTGGAGGAAAGCACTGTCCTTCCTCTTCTGCATACATCTTGTAGACATCCTGTTATGGACTAGTGTCTCTGTGATGGACAGGGAAGAGTGCAGGGTCAAGTTTGCTTCCTTGAACCCTCTTAGCACTCTTGTTTCGACACTTCAGATAAATGTTTTTTGCCTAGAAAGGTGCAAAAACATGTATCTCTCAAGCTTTATTCTAAAGTCTAATCCACATTTCCTGGAGATACCACATATTAAAGGTACAATAGGTGTAGCCTGCAGGGTACCACTAAAGTGGCAACTAAAGGTACAGGTTAGTAATATATTTCTGAGAGTGCATTAGAGTGAGGTGTAGATTAATTTGGACAGACATCTGGTTTAAATAAAAGAGAAACAACTATATTCTTTAAAAATCATCCAGCTGATTGGCTTCTATAAAATATCATTGATTTCTATAAAATCATTTGCAGTCTTTGTACACCGTCAATCTCAATGAAAAAGGTTTTCATCTCTATCTACATTACTTTCTTTGTTCAGCCTGTTGCACCACACAAATTCTCCGAATGCGTTTCAAACCTCTGTCTGCAGCTCACACATAAAATATCTCCCTTTTATTGTGCCTTTGAATGTGGAAGAAAATTTCAGGCACTGCCCTTCGTGCTAGATTGAGAGAATGAAGTGATAATGTTTAACACATTGAAGTTTCTTTTTTTTTTCCCCGGAGGTTAAAACGCCTGTGTTTATTTGTGCTGTTAGGTCATGGTGTAATTCTACATTTTGTAATCTTGGTTAACAGCTCCCAAATTAACATGTAAAAAAAAAAAAAGGACTTCAAACAAAGAACAGATTTTGGGATGGATCCTTCTTATCACGGCGTACACACCCTGTACACGGCCTGCTCCATGCTACTCAACCACCGAGTGGCTTTACTTTGATTAAGACCTAATTTGGAACAATTGCATCTAGTTAACTACAGCATTTTGTCTTTTTTTTTTGCTCTCCCACTTTCTAACTTTCTTTCTCAACTCTGTGCAGTGATTTGTGCAGAATTCCCTGAAACCAGCTGTGTAATTTCAGCACAGGCCAAGAGGCATCCTGCTGTAATGAGAACCACCTGGACCTTTGCAGGCTGTCGGTCCCACTTCCCTTTCTCTCAGTGTGAGCTTCTGAGTGAGCTTTTAGCTCATTCTAGCTTTAGCATTCATAGCTTTAGTTCTATGGAATAATACACAGCTATACAGGAAGGCAAGCTCAAATGTACACAGTGAAGTGACTTACATTTCTTGCTGGTTATATGTTAAGAACTGCGAATGAGGAGGTACGACTTCAATATAAAGGCCAGATATGTATCAAGAAGATAAAAAAATCTGATCTTACTGCCTTTCTGAGCACAGCGTATAACACTAACACTTTCACACAAGCAGCTGTATAAACAACAAATACACAACGCTTACATCTCAACACGACTAAGAACCTTGTTTCAATCAGGGCAAGTCTCCATAGTCTGTCTTTGGCCTGCTATATGGCTGATAAAAACACTTATATCAGTAAACAGTGGACCCAACAAACACAGAACATTTCCCTAATATTAGCATGCATTTCAACTTTTGTCGTTTAACTACTTTTTTTTTCCATTATTATTTCATTACTATTTCATAATGTTCTGGGAACTTTCTATTTCAAAGTCGAGCATTGCCCCCACAACATTCTGGGAACTTTAAAACACGACGATCTCTTTTGGTTATATGACAATATATGACTAAAAATAAACTAAAAATAAAGAAAAAAGGAAAAAATAATTGGAAAAAAAAAAAAACCTTATAGGAGAGTGAATCTAAATGAAAAAGTGTGACATAAATTAAACAATGCAATAAATCAGTTGTTGCAAAAGTGTAAAATATTATTAATAATAATAACAATAATAATAATAATAATAATAATAATAATAATAATAATAATAATAATAATAAAGAAACCCTACCTGAAAAAACAATAAGAACCTCAAAAATATGTTCTCAAAATGTTCCCAGATGTTCCCTAAACGTTCTGATTACCAATAATTGTTAGTTGGGGAAGTGTAACAGCACCCATTGGGGCAGTCCATCAAAGTTTATTCAAAATATGCATTTTTTTATCCTTTTTCAGACAAATCTGACTGTCAGTGAAGCTCTAAATCTGTATAATTGTATAAACATTGTCCTCTACGTTTTTGTACAGATTTTGTACAGTATAAAAAGCAGGAGTATGTATCTCATTTAAGGATCTTTAATGTGAAACTACAGGTGTAGCTTGGGATTTTCATTATATATAGTAGCAAGTGTAAATTTTGAATGATTATCTTTGATCACCAGTTCAACCAGTGCGATTAAAAAGCTTTATATTGAGAGATATTTACTCAGCTTCACTGAGCCTCACTGAGCTTCACAGTGAGATTCAGATTCTCATAGAAATTCATTTTCTTACACCATACTCAGTAGCAATGATGAATCATAAACTCAATAGGTGGGACTGAAAAAGGAAATTCAACGTTTGTTGAATTGGTGCAGCTGAGAAAATGTTTTATTTATGTCTCATCACAGTTCTATGATGAAAGGACCAAAAGGTTAAGAAAAAAAACTAGATCTAACTTGATTTCCTAGGTGCCAAAAAATGCCATTTGCACCTGGTTTGTGGTGTCTATGTTCAGCACTTTGTCATGTCTCTCTCCACAGTGCTTAATGACTGAAATGAAAGCGCTTTAAGATGTTTATGGTCCTTTATATGTATTCCTGTTTGTACCAAGCCTAGGGCAATATTTTCATAGAAAATTCCCAAAAAAAGAAAAACATGAAAATGTTTCTATATTCACTAAAATTCTGTATAGAGGTTATCCCAGCTTCACACACACTAAAAGCCAACACTTACATTTCATTCGGCAGACACTCTTATCCAGAGTGACTTACAATTTATCTCATTTCATACTACTGAACATTAAGGGCCTTGCTCAGGGGTCCAACAGTGGCAGCTTGGTGGACTTGGGATACAAACTTACAACCTGGCGATCAGTAGTACAACACATTAACCACTAAGCTACCACATCCTCACAACAGAATCCTGTAACTCATTTTATATTAGACTTGCAATGATAAAATCATTCATTTGTTCATACTGATTGAAAGTTTTTATTATTATTATTATTATTATTATTTTGACACTAGTGAAACTTCATTCTTCCCAGTTTATGAGGTTTAAACCTATACTGCATTGCTGTCATCAAAATAATTATTTATGGTAATCACACATACGCTACACAAGCATTGGGTAGAGATTAGTTTGAACAAAAATCCAACAACAACAACAACAACAAATATTCATATTCTCTTCCCATGCTTGTTACTCAGTGTTTTTCCACTCGACATTCTCAGTACAGTTACAGTACAACACCCACTTCTCTCCCAATTCACGTCTCAGCATTTTCAGCCAGGCCAAAGAATTTTACAGATGAAAGATGGCATGCTGCTCTGCCCTGTGTATCTGTCAAACATTTGTTACCTGGCTGATTTAGGGGATTTATTCAGCCTTTAATCAAGCAGGGGAGTATTTACTGACAGCAGACGGGTGCAAAATGCTTCAGTGAGGCTATGACTGCTATAAAAAAACAACAAAAGGAATATATGCAGTGGATTGGAGAATATGTATGATTTACATAAAAAATACTATAAAATATACTCAAGGACCTAATCAACTAGTTAGAATTGTGTAAAAGTGAGTTAGATCAATTTATGTAGTATTAATGTGAGCAGCTTCGAGCCTAAGCTCAGTGAATGTGTAGAGTTAGACTTTATTCCAGGAATTGATCAGATTTTGGCTGTATGATAACCGATTGTGTTTATGCCATTTACATTTTTATGTGTAAACATTTAATGTGTTTATTATTTATGTGTTATTATCTCAATCCATTTACTAGAAACCTATATACACATTTGAATTAGGTAAATTAATTCACATCAGTTTATACACAAACTCTAACATTATTACGTTTGAAGCATGCAGCCATTAGATTGATCCTATCAGATTGTATCACACACACACAAACACACACACAAACACACACACGTGTGCACTAACATTATGTGTTTGAGGCAGGCAGCCATTAGATTGATCCTATCAGATTGTATCACACACACACAAACACACACACGTGTGCACTAACATTATGTGTTTGAGGCAGGCAGCCATTAGATTGATCCTATCAGATTGTATCACACACACACAAACACACACACGTGTGCACTAACATTATGTGTTTGAGGCAGGCAGCCATTAGATTGATCCTATCAGATTGTATCACACACACACACACACAAACACACACACACGTGTGCACTAACATTATGTGTTTGAGGCATGCAGCCATCAGGTTGATCCTATCAGATTGTATCACACACACACACACTAACATTATGTGTTTAAAGTGTGTTTAAAGCATGCAGCCATCAGATTGTTCCTATCAGATTGTATCACACAGACACACACACAAACACACACACACACACACTAACATTATGTGTTTCAGGCATGCAGCCATCAGATTGATCCTATCAGACTGTGTCACACACACACACACACACACAAATGTTATGAGTTTGAGGCATGTGTCCATCATTGGTCACAGTGTGCAGACAGGTCACATGAAAGCACCTCATGCTGGAACAGTTAACGTACAGCCTTTTAACTGCAAAAACGAGCATGACCAAAATCAGACCATCAACCCTGAGACATTTTATGGACCTTGTTTTACACCACCTATATAACATCCTGCTTTCTACAATGCCATCAAATGCGACGTTCTGTAATTCAAAACCTAAGGCATCCAAAAAAAGCTTTGCCAAATATGGACTTACTAAGTTACCCCCAAAAAACAGTGACATAAATCAGTGAAACAATTCAGACCGACTGTACATGAGAAAGTCATAGCCTAGTCCTCTACTCTGGAAGTTATCACAAACACAGCAAAGAAAAACCTCAGTGGATGCAGTGATGCCGGTGGTCTGACCTTGCGTAACGATCTCCAGGTGGAACAGCTTCCTGGAAGAACTGGAACTGGTAGAGGTAGAGGATGATGAGATGTCCTGCGCTGAAGATCGCCATCAGCACGCAGAGGCAGCTAAAGAGCAGCGTGTCAAAGGAGCGACAGAAAGACCACCAAGTGCACAGGCCCAGAAAGGTGAAGAAGTACATGGCAGAGGTGAGGGAGGGTAACATGATGCCTGTAGGGTGACACACAGCACAGTAAAAGTTTAAGCATCGGTACATTACATAGTTATGAATCTATGTGTTCCTAACAAAACATCTTTTCTGATTTAGTTTATTCCTAAATTTCGTTTTAGTGATATAGAGCAAGTAGTCTTTAGGTATATGTACCTGTAAGGCCCAGTAATATGGTTACAACTACTTTCCCTGCAGTTGCAATCAGATTCCCAATGATTTCTTTTAGTCTGGATGCCACTTCCGCTATCTGTCGCAGGATCTTCATCTTAGTGCTCTCCTCCTCCTCTTCCTCAGGCTCTAACCCCTCCAGCTCTTCCTGCCCTACTTCTAACTCCTCATCAGGTGGTTCACAGTCTTCATCATCCAACTCAAAGTCTTCCTCAAGGTGCAGCTCGGGTTCCATCTTAAGCTTTTTGCCTTTCTCCTCCTCCTCCTCTTCCTCCTTCTCCTCCTCTTCTTCATCATCATCCTGTTCCTAAACAGATGTAAGAATCAGGAGCTAAGAAGAGTTCTGATTCATTTATGATGCAAAATATTTAGCTGTACTTTGAGTAATATTTACACAAATAATAAATATAATATCAGTTTATTTTAACAAGATGAAATTATTCCAAGTCTCTGTAGTCTAATGCTGCAACCTCAAAGGCATAAAGCATTTAAAACACAGAACACCATGGACAAGAACTATAAATAAACAAATCAGTGCTAAATTAAATGATACTTGTTGAATTCTCGAATATGATCTGGAATCATTTTTATAGTAGCCTCATACACAGAGACTTGAGCGGCAGATGCTGTACATAAACATTGGCTTCTTCTGTGTGGAGGTGTTTATTTAGCATTTTTGGAAGAAACCACAACAGGATAAAATATTACAATGTGTCATAATTTAATACATTACGTAATATTTAAATAATTACATATTAAATACTTTATTATTATATTAAAATTGTTTGTGTAAGGTAATTTAATGTAATAAAACGAATCCACTGCAAAGTAATAAAAATGATTATTTTCTTCTAAAAGCCCACCTCATTGTCTTTTATTCCTTACCAAATATTCTAATGTGATGAAATTGTTTATTTGCTATTGTTT
Organism: Hemibagrus wyckioides; assembly: GCF_019097595.1. NCBI lineage: Eukaryota > Metazoa > Chordata > Actinopteri > Siluriformes > Bagridae > Hemibagrus > Hemibagrus wyckioides. Next base: position 25,735,937 of record NC_080710.1, on the reverse strand, counting down.
ATTAAAATATTGTTAATTTAATATTGTTAAAACAAAATTGGTAGACAACAGAGTAAGTAATTATTTGTGTTTTCATTCTAAGAACGAAGTAAGTTGCCAGTGTGTATTGCTAATACCATTTAGCTTGGTATATAAGTTACGCCAAGCTAAATACTCCATAAAGGAGTGGACCAGGATGAAAGTCTCTGCGGTTGATTGGAAGTCGTGTCTGTCACACTGTCCCTAGGAAACCTCTTTCAGAACTGAGAGAAACAAGAAAAACCAACAAAAAACCAACAAAAACAAAACAAAAAAAAAAAAACAGCAACAAATAAATATCCAACTTACTATGAAATTATCCAGACATACTATATAGGCTATATAGCTTTAAAAAAAAAAAAGAGAAATACTCCAAACAATAAATCACTGTATTGCCACAAAACACTTAAATGAGCTTCCTGCCAAGTAGCATTTTAAGCTTGATAATATTCCTAAACTGTGACCTTTTTATATTGACATTATGATGCATTTTGATTGAGTCATTTTGGAAGTTGGGCAACTGATCGAAAGATCTGTACAGTATGAACACTACAACTTGACAAACAGTTAAGGACATAGTAAAGAAATATTAAAAAACCATCAAGTCCAAAATTGAATACAACTGAAAATACACATTAGTTTGCTTTGTAGCTGTTAGACATTCACATTTCTTCAAAGATGCTTTGTGACAATGTCTATTGTTAAAACCGATTTAACTGAATTGAAAATAAATAAATAAATAAATAAACAAACAAACTTTGACTTTAATTGGACACTAATACAAGATGTCAGTATGTGTTAACACTATGCAGAGGCCAAACTAGAAAGAAGAAAATTTCCCAGGACCTGATCAATCTAATCTAAGGTAAATCTAATCTCCTTGAGTGGTTTCAGCATACCAAAGTGACTCCATTCCAGTTGTACAAAGCAGAAGTGATTTAATCACAAGAGGCTATAACTCAACACGACTCAATACAGACAGTTAGAGTCCTGTTACAAAAACAATGTATACGACAGACTTTAATGTTCTACTTGGGACAGGGATGTAAACGTTGGGTGCCTAAAATTCAACGAGTTCACTCTGAACACACACACACATACACACACACACACAAACATGTACACCGTATGCCATAATTTGAAAAAGAAGTGCTTCATAGAGCAAAAAGTGGCCTCTGAAGTTTCCTAGCCTCAGAAAAAGCAAACAGTTCTTCAAACTTCATTAGTGCAGGATTAAGATGGCGTACGAGACGCTGACTCACATATGAGCTCAATTTGAAAGTTGTTAGGAGTATTTCCTCCAAATGTCATTCTCAGGCAGTGTGCGTAATTGTTTACTATTTGCTCTCTGCTAACTGTGTCAGAGTAACTTTTTAAAATGCATTACAGTTTTCTTCTGTTCAAAAACAGATTGAATATGAACAAGCTCCAAAGCGTGAACCAAGGAAAAGTATCATGGAGATTCAAGGCAAATTCCCCAGTGTGTTTGACCCCACCATACTTTTCATACCACTGTGGTGAATGAAATCTCTGTGCAGCACTATGAAGGAGTTATCTAGCTGGGCAAAGTTATACAAACAAACGTTTTTCACATGGCTGAGCAAAAGGCAGAACATTCCCTCTATGATCTGTTTAAGCAGAGACCGCTGAGCATCCTAACTGATTAAATGGGTTGCATTGGTGAGTGTGGAGATGGTTGCAGGGTCTAGAGGAATATCAGCTATGCCATTCATCAGAGTGAAAGACTAAGGAGGTTCATCTCACATACTGACAAATTCCTACGTATTGGAACAAAAAGGATGGTTTGGTTGGATACTGGTCTGTTTCACCAATCATACAGCCTAACATAAATCTGTTTAAAACTAGTCAAATCCTGCAAAGGATGAGACCATATAATAACACACCTAAAAAATTTTATTTGAAACATAGGAAAGAGTTCTAAAGACTGAGAAGAGGTTGTCAGTGATGGTCAATTATTTCATAAATTTATTCAGCTTCAAAAACTGCTTTATTCTACTCAGGGTCACGACGCCATCTCGCACCTTTGCACACTCATTTAGAATACTAGAATACTATAAAACCTACTGGAAGTGAGAGGAAGCTACTCTATGTGCTGTGTATAGCAACACTGCAAAACAATGCTTTCCTGATCTCCTAAAATGTTGCCTAATTGAAAACACCTTAATTAAACAGAAATCATATGTGCTGTCCATGGTGCTGAAATTAAGTGAACAAACAATCATAATCATTAATAAAAATATATTTAACAGTAGAACTGGAAATTTCTGTTATAAACACGGACACACATACAAAGAAACATGCATGCACACTCCACAACAGGCCATACAGTGGAATTTGGTTTTAAGTATCTGTTTTAAGTGTCGCAATCCATAAACTTCTTGGCCAAAAAGTGAGCAGTTGGGGGGATGGGGGAGTACACACACCTCATTGCCACCATTAAACTACACAAGCAGACAAAACACTTCTGTGTAAGAAAAAAAAAAACAAGGGTGATAAATAGGCACAGACAGGGGATGAATAAAAGGAGAGCCTATAATAGGGAGAACTGAGTAAAAGTTTAAATAGTGTATGATGGTGTGTTTATGGCTATACATGTCTGTTTGTGATCAGTAGTTATTCAGATTCAGCACTCCATCTGACATTCTGACAGTATGAATTAACTTAGCATTAGAAAAAATGAATGAGGACAAGGCAGAGGAAGAAAGAGACAAAAGACAGAGAAGAGGAGTGGAAGGGAGGTATAGAAAGACAAAGAGAGAAGGATGGTAATTTAAGCATCGTCGCTGCCACCAAAAACACAACATCAGCTAATGCGTTCAAGATGTGGCCTCCTTTCCAGTCTCTCACTCTCTCTCTCTCTCTCTCTCTCTCACACACACACAAACACACACACACCATTCATTTCCACACCTACACAAACACAGAAGCAGTAGAACACTGGAATGCACATTCATTGTTAATGGCAGTGAAGCACACTGAGGTGAGGAAGTGTAGCCGCACTGCACACGTAGCTTAGTGTGGGTATATAAATATTGTACCAGGATTAATGTTGCATTCACCAAAATTCCCTCAAGTTTATACAACACCCACTTCACTGGCAGGATGTCTTGATTATGCACTGTGCCAGTTATTCAGCATTAAATTGAGATACCCCATACTGCCTCCTGACAGAGCGTGAATTTACATTTGATAGAAAATGAGAGGGTATAAAAAATATTAACCATAAAAAGCTGTATTCAGAAGTGAGTAACACACACACATGCTGAGGTGGTGATACAAAAATACTATGGCTTTGTGTGCTGCTCGGACAGCATTAGATTTGACCATTTGGTGAATACTTTTACAACAAAGGTGTAATGTGCAATTCTTATCATGGACATAAAATCATTTTGATATAACCACTACACTGTACATCACAATGTTTTGGGCTGTGAATAAAATCTAATTTCTTATGGAAATTACACAATTAGAGACAATATATAAATTTAAATATATAAATACAATATCAAATACATAAATATGACACAATTCCCTGAATAATAATAACATTAATATAGTTTTTGCAAGTGATCATATCCAGAAACATTGCATATCTTGATGTCCAGGTTACATAAAGTGGTTCCTTGTACAAGAAATCACTGAATTAACAAAACATTGGCATTTTTAAAAAATGTAACCTCAAACTAACTAACTAAATATAACGACAAAATAGCTTATATCTGCATGCACAATGAAGATTTTTGCATAAAATGGTAAAAAAAAAACCTTTTTCATCCTTTAACAATAGTAATATTGAGTAACTGACAGTTCAGACACTAAATGGCCAAATGCTCCTTAAATGAAAATAGTTCCCAATAGTTGGTCAGGCAATGCATGTTGCCAGGCAACACACAGACGAACTGCCAGCCCATAATAAGTGTTTTATCAGTTTAGACATAATGAACTATTGAACTAGAATTTAATGTACTGAACACAGACAAGTGGAATGATACACACATCAGATACATACCAGTGCTGCTGTCCTAAATAATGGAACCAGAGTCAAACTGGAAATAACTGTTTTATGAACTGATTTGTGTTTTACTTTGTGCAAGAAACAGACTGTGATGGATCAAGTGCTATTTTATTAGCTGCTTAATAATAAGAGTACACATTTTTAATGATTGTGATAATTACAAGTAGGACTACTCATGCAAAAACATATACTAGATGTTTATTTCAATGCTTGTCATTTACATATTATATATTGTACATACACTGTACTGTACATTGTATATGATTGGATAATTACATAATTGAGCAGTGTACAGTACAGTTCCTATTAGGTGTACTTTGTGCAAAAAATTTATTTTTGAGCACCTCAGTATGACCAGAATTAATCAAATTATTCAGCATGAATGCCAGGTTACACATTTCTACTGCTTTCCAACTACCCATCTGACCAGAACCACAATGCTCCAAAAAAAGAAAATAAACTGTGGAATGCCACCAGGAACCAAAGCGGTGATCTGCATTTTGTGACAGATATTAGGCCAAAGAAAGATGCTAAGTGGCTTTATAGATATAAGACCAGGGTTATTATTGAGCAAGTATTTCCTCTCTAACACAAACAGCCCATCGGTCTGCAGGCTCCACCTGTCCGTTTCCCTTCTGACTGCACATCCATTAGTCCTCCTGTCAAACAGGCCATTTACCTGAATAAATACTGCCCTGATTGCAAAACAAGGCATGGCAGAGGGGAATCAACAAAAATAAACAGATTCCATGCCAAGTAGAAGAGGAATTAGGCCAGGGCAGAGCCGCCAGGACAAACAGGAGCAGGACTGGCAGTCCTCAAGAAACCAAGGCTAGGCACTGAGATTTTTGTCATGTATCTACAGGATATTTTAAGGTGTTTGTGTGATACTGTGATTTTACGGCGGAATTCACAAATATCACTGGTCAGAAAGCTCTTATATAACTATTTGTAGCAGCTATGACATTATTGCTGGCTTTAGGCATTACTGGACACTCAGCATAATTTAAGACTTATAAAAAACAGACATTAAATTGTGTTAATTGTCACAATTTGAAGCGTTTATTTTCGGAGTCAGCAGTGTCTGCACTTATTAGCATTCAGAAGTAAAGCTCTAACTTTAGGTTTTCTGACAAGAAAAAACTTTTCCTAAAGAAGAGTTTTGTGCTTTCTGGTTTCTCTCTAACACGACACACTGGCTTATTTGTATTAGTAACTTCCAAATCAAGGAGGTCAAGGGAACGACTGTTTATAGCTGGTATGAGTGATAACAGGAACTAACTTCCGCAGACCTTTCCCTTTCCACAACATTACGCATAACTCTAAACAGTTTTAAAGTACTTGTCGCTCACTAATAAATCACTGGCAAGTTGCTGTGATGTTGTTATTGGGGAAAAAAATGAACTCCAGAATAGCAAGAGTAACTCAGCTCAGCAACAGACTACACCACGCCACTCACAGATGATTAATATAACTATTGTGCTCTTTGCTTACTAAACATCTTTGGACAAAATTTATAAAGCCTGAAATCTAAATCTTAATGATCTTCTAAAGCTATATGAAGACCAACATATGAAACTGTCTGTCAGACCGGGGCATCAGATTGTCTACAGTGTTTTACTTACAAAAAAAAACCCCACTGTAATTCTTGAACTTTATTTTAAACATGAGACCTCTCCAGGGTGAGAATATCCTTTATTTATTCCATTAAGGTTTCTGATATAGGTTTCTTTAGCCAATGCAAAGTTTACATTTCCTGTTCTTTCTCCGCAAAACTGATTCGTTTTATTATTTTATCTGTCATGTAAGTAAAGAGTCAGAGCACACAGCAGTATGACTATTATGATAGGAACTGGAGAATTTTCAAATCAATGAGAGGCTCATGTTCAAACCTGGAACTCAGTGGAAATCGATACTGTTTAAATATCAGTGCTCTTATTGGACAAATGAACTTCTTGTACACATTATGTTGAACATGAACCTAATCTGTATAGAGAATGATTTTGACTCATGTGTAGCATTCCAGGAACCCGCAGGGGACTCCATGGATCCTGTAGTTTTCATAAATGTGAAATATAACACAAAAGATTTATATATTTCACACTAGATAATTCTGTATGAGCATCTAAGTTCTAGTTTCATCTTTAAGCATGACCACAAACAGGTTGCTAGGTCTAGACTTACAGATCTCTCTGATGACTTTTGTGGCTTTAACAAAAAGTGCCATTACGCTCCATCAGTAAAAATATTAAAACTGATTTCTCTTTGGTTCTCATTCTCCACTTTTTTATCCATATTACCTCAAAATCCACAAGCCCTACAAAATAGCCAGTAAATGTCACAGTGTGGCAAGAAAAGCTCTCTGAGTATATGTTAGTTGATCTAAAACAGTGTCAGTTAGGAGGGTTTCCAGGCCGAGTGTCTCTGGCCCATCGTGGGAGGGAAGAACAGCAGCTATGGGAGAAATTGTGCACTATGAAAATGTCTCTGGTTGGTATTCATCCAGACAGTAATGGGTTCACCTTATTATCCTCTTCATAACCATGGCTTATAATTTATCACCGAAGAGGCCTTTCTATCTTCCTGAAAGGGAGCAGCCTCCCTCAGTAAAAGAGTAAGATGTATTACGGACCTCTGGTTGTGCGTTCCAAGAAAGTATTCATCAGCTAGACTTATAGAGAACAAAGAGAACAGCTTAGATATGAGTAAGGAGCGGGCAAGACACAGTGTACCAGCAAGGAATATATGTCCTGAGAAAAAAGACTTCAGAGAAGAATTCTGGATAATGACTAGTCAATATGACAGTGTAATTTCCATGCTACTATTAATTATATCACACTACACTTTTCTGAAATATCACAGCCATCATTAGTGGAATATTTATTGGGCTGACAGACACTATTGATACTCCCAGTAGTTTATTGGATAATAAAATTGGTTCTAAATGTAATATTTTCCCTTCTCCCTTCCATGTAAAATAAATTATCTATAAGTTAAATGAAAATAATTTTGTACCTTGGTGCAACATCACTGCTTCCTTTTTACAAATCTACGTGCCACAATATAAGACAGGTGATGAAGTAAAAGAAGAAAAAGTGTGTTAGTAAGGTGTTTTTACCCTCCATGAACCATCATAAGCTTAGGCATAGACTCTTCACTATCAGGAATTGTACTGCACTTCCAAAAGATATTCCCTTAACTGTTGTTTCGATTATGGATATAGAGAGTCTAACACACTGGTTTAGATCTTGCATAAGTGTCTTTAGGGGCAGGGTCATCCTGGATGATATCACCCATCATCTCTTTAATGGAACTATGAGGCCCAAACCTGTTCTAGCATTACAATGCCCCCGTCTACAAAGTAGTACAATATGCAAAAACATGGTTTGAGAAGGTTGGTGAGGAAGAACACCTTTAGGGATGAACTGAAACAGTGACGGAACCCCAGGTGTCTTTGTCTGACATCACTAATGCTTTTGTTGCAAAAATAATTTGAGCCATGCTCCCAGAAGTCTTGAGGCTGTTTTAATGGGAAACAAATCAATATTAATGTACATGGTTTTGGCTTGGAATGGGAAGTTCAATATTCGGGTGTCCACATATGTTTGGCCATATAGTGTACTTCTTTTTAAGAAAAAAAACTGAAGCCAAACTATACCAGCAAAATGGTTCTAACAGCATAACAGAGCCACCAATTTTTCCTGTAATTTCACACCCATCCCTAAACTGGATCAACATGTGTCATTGAAAATATGGCCTTCTTGGAATAAGAGGATAATATTAAAGATTTATTTTGTCAGATTGAGAAGTGTATGATAATAAAACATGTAAACTCTGTAAACTTTGAATTCTGTAAACTTACCTGGTTCCCCATGTCAAAGTCAGTATTATGCTGCAACACGTCCTTCCCTGGAGGTTTTTCCAGACTGCGACACAGGAGCCATGTAACCAGGCCAGCAATGAACATGCCAATGTCTGGGATGAAAACACGGATGCCGTTACCTGCATCTGCCCCCCGGACACTGTAAAGAAACATCAAAATTAGAAACTGTTTTCAAGATGAAACTAATAGTGTTAAACATCACCTTAATTCTTGTCAGTGTTGCTTCAATAAGCCTGTACAGTTCTTTGGGTTCATCCAGACTTATCTAGTTGTTTAGGACTTTTTGCCAGTATGTAACTTGTTTCATACTATTCATATTCTTTTAGATGATGAAGAAACCTTTATTTGCCATATATACATTACAGCACAGAGAAATTATTTTGTTTTGTACATATTTTGTCTGCAATTATCTTGTTAGGTTGTTGGGGTCAGAGCGCAGGGTCCGCTGTGATAGCAGAGTAAGGGCCCAAAAATGGCAGCTTGGAATTCAGCTTTCTGATCAGTGATCCAGTAACTACTGAGCAACCAGTTGGAATTTGAGCCCACACCTCCAAGAGAGACCATAACTGCTCAGCCATCCTGACATCTGCTTGGTCATTTCTAGAGTTAAAACACTGCAATTAGAAACGAATCCCAAACCGCTGCTTGAGCCAAATTATCTTTTAAAATATGGTGTTTAGTGCAACAATGTGCTGGAGTACCTCACCAATGCACACAAAAATGTCCTGAGCCACAATAAAGACCTGCGATTGCCAGTGTCCTCAGCTAATGCGCTACCTCGTCTGGTTCTCATTTCCAAGCTCAGGCAAACTACAGCCTTTCGCAGTTCTCTCGGCTCAAGTTCCCTGGCTCGCAAGAAAGCCTTTCAATCCCCAGATCAACTTTTACTTTACAGCGCTGCATGTTTCTGTCCTGAAAACTGAAACTCCACTTGCTTCAACCTTGCCCAGTCCTCCAGGCATCACTCAGCTGTCATTCCACAAGACCCTCATTTTCTGATGTATAAAAGCTGTACATAGACAAGGTTAGGTTATATGGCATTAAGAGCTGAAGGTCATTTGGTAAACTGTAGTGCATTAGCACACTGATGGCTGTTCAGAGACCCATAAACCACAGTCTTAGTTAACAGTGTCTCAACAGTCTACAACACCATCTCACAGTACAGTTGGAACAAGCTCCTTTGTATCTACTGTAAGTCTATTTGCAAATATACGGTATTCTAGGACAAAGAATAGATTGATTCCTGTTCCTTCTGAATTATGTATTGTTTGTCAATTACTGCAAATGTGCTCATCAATCACTCTATAAATCACAAACAGCCCAAGGAGAAAACGGAAAACAGCTCAAATTGCAACAAGATAAGCAGCCAAGTGGCCCTTCACAAGGAAATCAGCCTGCACCTAGTTGACGTTGGGTCTCAGACAGCCCTAAACAAATGTTTGGATACACATGCAACTCGCTCCACATGAGACCCAGCTTTCAAAGAGAAATGTCGGCGACTGTGCAGCCTCTTTGAAGTAAACCGTGTTTGCTCCATAAAATTTAATAAGTGACAGACGGCACTAGTCGAAGCGAATATTCCGCGTTTTGCTTTGTCCACTGCTGATTCTCTTCCAAAGGCGCCTCCCTGTACCTAAACAGTTTGCACTACTGCTTAACGCCGCCTTTCATCTCAGCATGCTAATAAAGAGAAAAGCGTGAGCTGGCAAAATGAAGGTCCTACAGATGGCACTGATTTGGGAATAAGACAGTGTGGTGAATTAACTAGGCAACTCTGGGCCATAAAGTGAATTAAAGGGAGCCGCTATCAAAGTTCACAGTGAAAGCACCAATTTGAAGAGACACCCAGAATATTGTTGGCTCCACACAGAAAACTGTGTTTTTGGTTCGCTTTTAGAACTCGCTGAGTGGTTATAATTCTTACATCTATTCTGAGGTTGGAGTCTCGCTTGTGCTGGGGTTGAGTTACTCTTTGATGAGTGCGGGTTGGATGCTGGTGGGGCGGCGAGCTGGCACTGTAGTTAGAACATCAGCAGGGGATAATGGACGGGCTGGAGGATCTACGGGCCATCACGTCAGCCGACAATACCTCTTTCTCCACAGCAGGCACAAAAAACAATCCAGGACTCAAATACCACAAAACCTGAGCTTTCAGCAAGGCCAAGATAAAATTGTTTAAAAAGAAGCATAAAGGCTAAATCTAATCATATGCTTCCTACAAATTCATATATAGAATTCAGCTTTTCTTTCTTTTTTTTAATTTACTATCGGTGTTTTGTGCATTTATAGTATATGTTCTGAAACTAAACAATGATTGCTGGTTTAACAACAGAATAAAAACTTTTAGCTTAAAATCTCTTTATTATTTATAATTCACATAAGCTACTTTACAAAAACCTAAACTATAATGAGCAATTGTTCTGAATCAGGACTATTCTAAGAAAGTCAAATACAACTAAGTGCAAACGTTTCTTAGCAAAAAATATATTGCCTCTATTTCGCAATTTATCTTAGGACTCACGTCTTTATATTTATTCCATTGTTTATTTAAATTCAGCTTAAATTGCAGCAATTAAGTCAGCAGTTATGTTTATTAACATGCTCAAATGTTTATATACCCTTGTTGACATGCTATAGTTAAAAGCTTTTTTTGAAAGTCTGTCAATGTTTATAATGGTCGAAACATGTCTACTCTGTAAAGTCTTACTTACGGCATGACAAGTTTACATTCCATTCATAAGCTGTTTGTAAATGATATTTATCACCTAAAACAATAAAAATTGCTTTACAGAAATACATTATTTTCCATGTTGTGCATTTCTACCACAAAGTACATTATATAGCCATTGTTTCCATAAATAGGACAGAGGTGACTACAGAGAAAATGTGGACACAATAACAGGTCAACATGTTGAGGAAGGCAAGTTTGTTACTAAATGAAATTTTAATTTGTAACTAAATTTCAAAGGTCCAGCTGGCTTTCTGGCCGTCGCATAATCCAATCTCATCTCTGAGAGAGATCCGCAGTGACGGTGGCCTACCATCATCACAGTGATTCTGATTCTGATAAGACTGAGCAACTGGACTGATCTACAGAGATTTTAACATACCATAAAATATTAGAACAGTATCAACAATGTGCTGATTAAATAATATGCCATGACTCACTTTCCAAAACTGCTCTAGCCGAATGAACATTTGTTGTGATTGACTTTTAATCAGAGCAGCAAATTTATGAAGAATAAAAAACTATTATAAATATTGTTCAAACATCTCTCCAGATATCTGGTCCTTCTGGACCACACACTGACAGAAAACTGTTCACGTTTATTTGCTACATGCAAATATGAGCTATTTGTCAAAAAAAATTAGAGATATTTTACTATTGTAATGCCAAGAAGCATCATCTCAACACGGTCACTTGAGAAGCCCACCATGTCAGTGCTCCAAATCTAGTGCCAATCTTCTAGCCACATGGCGACATCTCTTCCAGTTTCCCTCACTGGCATTTTCAGGATTTTCATTTAACACTTGTCTTGGTTGTACCTCTGCATGCTCAAAAGCCAAAAATGTATAAGCAGCCAGTGCAATCTCTGAGGTCTTGGGTCAAAGATTCATGAGGGGTCAATTAATCAGAAGGAGAAATTAATGAAGCAGCACTGAGAATGTGAAATAGAGTAAAAATATGGTGTTTATCACATTGTACATAAAACGTGAAAAAAGCTTACTTCTGACACAAATGTCATCTTTTTAAAGTAATATAGCTTACCTCTTAATCTTTGGCTGAATTAAAGTGCCCTAAGGTTTAACTTGCATGACCAATCAGTTTGTTAACCCCTCTTCACTTTCGTAACTCCTTATATATTAGTAGTTACTGAATAATTTATAGATATAGAATAACATACTTCATAATGTTGAATTCCCAAATCTAGCCAGGTGATCTAGCAAATCTAGCAAGGTGTGAATCATATTCACAGGCTAATATTTATTCACTAGGTCTAATATTCTATGATTTCTATAATAACAACACACCTTATATGACAGACCTCCGTGGGCAGCACGGGAGAGTGCCAGGGCCCTTGGTTCGATCCTGAGCTTGGGTTGTTGTCTGTGCACAGTTTCCGTGCATGTTTTCTGTGGCTTTCCTGCAGGTTTCCTCCCACCTCAGAAAAACATTGGTGGATAGGCTAAGATTAACTACCCCATGTGTGTGTGAATGTTTGTGAGCATGGTGTCTTGTGATGGACCACAAGTTTTCTGTGTGAAGACATTTATTTAGCATTACTGGATGGAGTCTCCAGCACAGTAACCTTCAAAGCTGAAAACTGACAATGACAATCTGTCTCATTAACTTCAAGAAAGAGAAAAAAGACAAGTTAGAGAGGAACAGACTGTTTATTGTGGAATAATTTGTTTGGATTTTCCATAAAAGAAAAAAAATGTCATTCTTTATTATATTGCATCAGATTATTTTGCATCTCAGGTTATTTTCCTATAACAGCACATTGTGATGTTTTCTTTCTCACTTAACATGAATAACTGAATGATTTTCCAGGACTTTAAAGGGCTACATTTTATCCTAAATGCAAGTAACTAGCAATGTAGTATCAATCAGTGTAATGACTATTTCATAAAGACTGTTAGCTCTGAAGATGGATTATTTCTTATTTGAGCCCTCTCCCAATTTGTATGAAACTTGATTGCTTGCTTTGATCTGGAAACACAGCTAATAGGAGTAATTGACATTCAGTAATTGTTGTCTTTCGGATGTAAGGCCGTACCAATTGTTCCGCTGTCAGGAGAGACACACGCAACACTGATGTTCCCGGCTTATTTAGCAACAGGCTAACCTCCTCAGGGACAAATAACATGCATGTAATTTCCCTTTCCAGTTCCGCCAGCAGCTTCAAGTCAGCTTGGTTGCTGACTGAGCGCACACCATTGCAGACGAACAGAATCTAAACGTCACAGATAATGGGTAATACATTATTCCTGACCTAGCAAGCTTGCGCAGAGATCTGGATTAATCCTCACGCAAATCTGGGTTTAATCTAGCTCAGATTTACTCGGCATGATTCCAACTTCCTGCTATACTTTGCTCTGTTTATCCCATCTCCGTCCTAAGAAAATGGAGGCCTGGCAGGCTTCAAGTCTCAATCATTTTAGCCTTGTTGTTTGCAGAGTGAGTCAGCGAGGCCCGGCAAAGCCACAGAGTTGCACAGCGGTCTGTTTCAGACTGACAGCTCACAAACACAGCCCATTTTTCTTGGTTTTTGCTTTGAGCTTCGCAGGCACCCTCATTTGGCTTCATGGAACACCTAAACAGAGACGTTTCACAAGGTTGAAGAAAACTAAAAGAGAGAAAGAATTAATACTTGTTTCTACTTCTACTAATACTTGCTGCTACTTGTTTCAGCCATGGTAATTAGCTGATGTGAATTAATAACCAGATGATTATGACTTTTTATTTGAAGAATAAAATAAGAGGCAGTTCAGATGATAAGCTCAGGTTCGGCTTCTCGTGTGCCTAAGGTAATATGGTAATGAAGTTGGCAAGGACAGATTTTAGCATTAACGCCATGCTTACTTCCCGCTAATCCCTAATAAAGATCTCTGAGTGCGGCTTTAACTGCTTAATAATTTTCACAGCAAATAAGAAACTGTCCAAATACACAGGGCAGAAATGGCCACCGAGGATTTTGGCTGCTTTCTGTCCAAGGCCAATATGCAGAACAGTGCTACGATTCAAGACTCACATGGCATTGAGAATAGAGAAGTGCCTGTTGCAAAATCCCTTGTGTTTTAATGACCTTTCTCTTTGGTTCAAGCAAAACTAGCTAATTTATTCTGTACCAATACCATTTATGTATGCAGTGTATCATATTTAATTTGACACAGTGTTTAATGGTTCTTCATCTATTATTGGTTATTATTCCATCAATTTGTCATCTGTATCCAGTGATGCTTTGCTTCCTAAATAACAATCAGCTATTAGAAGGTGCTGAGTATCTGTGAAATATGATTACTTTAAAGGAATAAATTTGAAATAAATCTGAAGACTTTAAATCAACATTCAACTAAATACTTGACATGTTGAGGTAAAAATAGCTTGTCTGAAGCATAAAAAATGAAAGGAAGCTGATAACATTCACCTGTTCTGTTGTTCTGCAGGCTTTAGAACATGACGGGAAATGCTGATATGATTAGCAGAAAGATCCAGAGCACCAAATAACAGAATCTACAAAAGCCTGCTTGATCTCAGCATGCCCCAGCATCAGATACACTCTTATCAGAATGTGAAAGGAAATCTCTCCAAAAAATGGCTAAACTTTTCCCTTTTTACCAGTACACTGCCGTCCTGTTCTCCCGGCAAAATAGGAATCAACTAATTGGTCATTTTCAGTCTGTGTAAACAAACATATTTCACCCCAAGTCACCTAAATTAGTCAGGACAATGTTGGCTTTCAGTGTGAGAACATTTGACCTTGGAGCATCTCAGAGAGCAGAAATGGGTTTGATATGTTTTTTTCTGGGAACTTTGCTCTGAATGTATTTCTAGTAGGATAGACAAAAGAAATGGTAAAACTACAAATTCTTAAAGCCCTGAGTATCTACTTGTATATGAGTTCTTAACCACCAGTGCAGAGTGTGACTCGACGTGAGAAAGAAATTCAATGCTGATCATGGACACAATAAAACAGGAGGAAATTAATTTTTTTATATTGGTCTCTGGTAAAAAAAAAAGAGTTAATAGGTAACATAAACTTGGATCAGTTACTCTTAACAGCTTGTACGGTGTAGTGTACATGGTTGTTTATAAGAGACTGAAAAAAAAGAATCTTATTCCCATGTTTTTATTCAGAGGATCATCAGAACTTTTCATGGGAACTCATTTTGTGAGACAGATTGTAAGGACCTCAGGCAATTTAGTTATCTGGAGGATTTTTAGAACAAACAGCCACCCAATAAGGCTAAACCAGGGAACAATAAATAGACAAATTGTCCTCTTTTGCATCAGCGGATGTAAATAAAAACAGACAGACAGATAGAGGATGAGAGGATGTTCTTTATATGTAAGGAAGCATCTTTTCCCTTGTTAATTTATTTAGGGATCATTTCCTTAGAGTACATAGTCTGTACTGTACTAGAAGATGAATGAAGATTCCATCCAATCCATTTTTATACCATGTTGTCATTGTACTAAAATGTATTTTTTCTTTTCAATTTCTAGCTGTACGCTTTAGACGAGCCTGAGCTCACTGTAGCCTCAGATTCTTATTTGGCTGACAGGAGTGAAACCTGATGTGGTCTTCTGCTGTTGTAGCCCATCCACCTCAAGGTTTGATGTGTTATGTTATGGTTATGAGATACTTTTATGCTTACCATAGTTGTAAAGAGTTACCATAGTCAGCTCAAACCAGTCCTCAGTCCTCTATCATCACCAGTGTGGTTCAGCCCACAGAAAAGTCTCTGACTGAATGCTTATTTTCCCTTTGTTTCTGCATCATTCTGTATAAACTCTAGCGTGTGTGAAAATCTCATGAGATCAGCAGTTTCTGAAACACTCAAACCAGCCTATCAGCCATGGGCACTGACAACCATGCCAAACTGAGATTCTGTTTGTTATAATGTGCATCATTTTATGTGCTGCGCTGCTGCCACATGACTGGCTGATTAGATGATTAGCAAGTGTTCAGTGTGGATATTTGTTGCACATATGTTATATTTAATCCTGAGGATATTCCAAATTCCAGTTTTTACCTGCTGTGATGCATGTAGGTTAATAACATCCATCTTAGTCACTAAACTGTAACAAGAACTAGGTTCCAAGTGGCATATCATGCAGCTCCAAATAGCTACCAAAGCAAACTGATGAATTCTTGGCAGCATACATGAACATGATTATTCTTTGAGAGCATGTTCTTTCCATGTCCCCTTAGGTCTTAATACCCAGGTCTGAGCACAGCTCGAGTTGAAGTGGAGGCCATTTTTCTCCAAGCAGCCCTCAGCAGACACCATCGGCTCAGCGGTATTCATCAGAATCATTTGTCATCCCTCGCTCATTCCACCTGCCACTTCCCAACGGGGGGAAGCCAGACAGCCGCCATAGTCACGCCACAGCAGGCCCCAGGAGCTGCTCATGGTGGCCAACAGACACACAGCTAGTCAAATAAGACCAATAATACATAATAATACCAGTCCAGCAAACGTGATTATACAGAAACTAAATGAGTCTGGTTTGAACGGTGCCACCTGTCCTAAAGACTAATTTAATCACATGCATCTGTTGCCAGTCATCTCTGAGAATGCCGCTTAGAGGATTGATTTCGGGGAATAAATGACTGCAGTCTAGGCTGTTGCTGGATGGTGCCTACTGCAGAGAAATGGTATTTGTTTTTGTCTGCTAATCTCCCTTTGATCAACGTTAATGTTAACGCAATGAGCTCAATGAAGAAATGGCAGTCAAACCCAATAAACACATAGGACATCTATAGCAATTATTTTTAGTGGAGGGGAAAAAAAAACCCATCAAAGGCGTATTTGAGCATTTTATTTGCCTGATTAATTACTACACAATTAGGCCATGGTTAAACAGCAATTCCAAAACATTATTTAGGTTTTATAAGGCATGCTCAATAAATTCTCTTCAGGCTAGAGACCATAACATAATCATGTGCATCTGTAGATCGAACTGTTTAATGTCTTCAACTATTTTTACAGGCTGTGAGGGAGTGGTGTTTTCTATGAGTCTAAAGGTGCAGATGCATTGTGCACTTTTCTTCTTCATACACATTTTTTTGGCAGGATTCCACAAAATAAGTGAGATGTATGTCAGTACAAAAATGGGTGGAGAAACAGGATGTCTCACTGATTAAATTTTCCTGTCAATGTAACCAAACACAGGAAGTAAAGGTGTGGAATTTTTTCTTCCCCCCAAACCAGGGATAAATTAGCACACTGTGTGTTATTAAGGGCATTATGGGAAGTGTTGCCAGATGCTTGGAAATTGTAGTCATCAACTGCTGACATTTATTTAGTTTGTTTCTTTGTCTGTCTGTCTATAACAAACTATATTTTATAGACCATCCCAGGACCTTGGTGGAAGAACTATTTAAGTTACTTGAGTATTAAAACTAATTGTTTCAGGGATCTCTTCCTCAAAGTACATATTCAGCAGGTCTCTACTGTACTTCTACTGGTGTTTATTTTTCAGTGCACCAGGATAAGTATGAAGATGAAGATAAATTAATCCGAACAGTTTTGGGTTACTACTGTCACAAAGCCTTGGTAACCAGCACATATTCTGAACATATAACACATGAATTCAGAACACTTCACAGGATTTTTGTGGCAGTTTTGCAGATGAAGAGAGTTGACCATTTACATGTCAATCGAATACAGTTACATATTTCTATATACAGCAGTCTTTTCATTAGACTAAAATGTAACGGCAGCTGTATTAATATCCTCGATACTACTCACATGTTCTGACATGGCACCCTCATTTAGTATTCCTTTATTAACACATTTGTGCCTTTCTTCTTTAGTCCCGAGCCTTTATGCTCTATGACTATTTCTATCATTTCAGAGCAACTTTTTAACTGCAGAGGTGCATTCTGGGACTGCAAGAAGATGTGTGCACATCTGGCATTGTGTGTCTGTGTGTGTGTGTCTTGCTAACACACCATTTCTCACAGTTCCTTTTCTCAAATAACTGCCTATTTTTCCTGTTCTTATTTTATAGCTCTGTTTACAGTCAGGCCAGTATGTACGTGTGTATGTGTTTGTGTGTATGTGTTTGTGTGTATGTGTTTGTGTGTGTACAAAGAATTGCACAAATACTCAGTGTGTGGCCCTTGCTTGTGGTTATGTGTATTATTTGGCTCTCTATTAGAAGTTCTTTAACTTGGCAGTGTGTGTGTGTGTGTGTGTGTG
Source organism: Hemibagrus wyckioides (assembly GCF_019097595.1). Taxonomy (NCBI): domain Eukaryota; kingdom Metazoa; phylum Chordata; class Actinopteri; order Siluriformes; family Bagridae; genus Hemibagrus; species Hemibagrus wyckioides. Next base: position 25,718,064 of record NC_080710.1, on the reverse strand, counting down.
TGGGAGTGAGGGGGGGTTGGGGGGGGGGGGGGGTAGGGTTGGGGTGAGTGGAGTTCTTTCTTCCTCTGTTCATCCTACAAACATCTCACACTTGTGTGGGGTAAGTTAGTAAAATTTGTCGGCTCCTTTAACAGCCCTGTGCTTGGGTTGGATTGGATTCTGCCTCACGCTTGGATAAAAGCGAGTGTCATATGAATAAATGTTCTTTTTTTGTCTATCTTCATGGCTTGATAAAATATCCTTCAGTCTAATATCCTGGCTTGTTGTGGCAAAGAAATCATGGTCTCCAATGAAAACAGGCAGATCAAAGCAAACAATAAATAGTGTGTTGTCATCGTTCACATGTAAACGCTGTCCAGCTGAATTTATAATCTGGAGGCAACACACTCCTACCTTTCAAAGCCCAGCTGTCTTATTGATTTCTCCCATGAAGAACCTGCAGGGGGAAAAAAAAAGCAGAAACAAGATTTAGAGACACAAATAACTTTATAAATATGAATAGATTCAGAAGCGGTATATAAGAGAGATATAAAAGTATACAACAGGGTAGAGTATAGAAATATCTAGGAATGTACTGTATACAAGGTTACTGCTAGTGGGGTGGGGGGGGGGGTTAGTTTTAGGGGGCAAAAAATTATTTTCGGTTTTTGTATTTTTGAGCTGGGAATGGCTCCTTATTCTCCTGTATATATAAGTTGGTCACACACACAATCATACACAGTGTGACATGTACTAAAATGCTTGTTACATGTTATATAAATTGTCAAAATAGAAATAGAGTCAAAATGGAATTTTAAATGTAGGAAAAAGAGGAAAAAGTAATAGACAAAATATGAAAAAAAAAATGCAGCATATGCATACAATGCAATGACTACATAAGTATATATATATATATATATATATATATATATATATATATATATATATATATATATATATATATATATATATATATATATTAATGAATGATATATACTTATGACTACATAAGTATATATATATATATATATATATATATATATATATATATATATATATATATATATATTAATGAATGATATTTTAATGAATTTTTAAATTCCAAGACCCTACTGCATGTTAAAGAAGAACATAAAATATTTTTTTTTATAATATACCAGTGAAATAGGCATATATATATATATATGCCTATTTCACTGGTATATTATAAAAAAAAATATTTTATGTTCTTCTTTAACATGCAGTAGGGTCTTGGAATTTAAAAATTCATTAAAATAAAATAAAATAAAATAAAATAAAATAAAATAAAATAAAATAAAATGGAATTAGCTGTACTAATTCTTATTTATCTGTAAAAGGTGCTATACAAAATAAATTGAATTGAATTGAATTGAATTGTATATGATTAAAAATTTTAAGGTTTTTCTTTCATTTTTCTCTTCGGTCTCTATCAATGCATAAATAAAGTGCAATTCTTTAAAAAAAAAAAAAAATACACCAAGCATTGCAGCATTGATGTCATTTGATAGAAAACGGCAGCGTAAACCAGAGAGCACTCCGTTTTTCATTCAGTCCAGGAGGTGCTGTACAGAAGGGCGTATAAGATATACACACTATATGTAGTAATTCACACCTCATTTACAACATTTCACTGATAGAAAGCATGTGTTTCAAACTGCAACACATACTCTGGGAGCTGAGCAGCTTCACGAGTCAGAGGCAAACTGTCATCTCACAGGAGGCCATTGCATAAGAAATTAGTACGTCTGGAGTGAGCCCAAATTTCAGTCCCCTTTCCCCATGGCTTCTGCTTCATGCTCAATCTCAAACATGATCAAGAAAACAAAAGCACTAAAGAAAGCTGTCCACACTTGACATACTGTACTTTCCGGTCATTATGGACAGTCTGTTGATTATACTGAAACTGTGAAAGTGTGAGTATCAAGAAATATGTTTACACGCACAATTCCAGGCCTTCTGAACACTGTGTGTGTGTGTGTGAGAGAATGGCTGATTTGAACTTTATGCCTTCCAAGAGCAATGAGCAGACAATTTCATGTGGTCCCTGGATATTTAAAAGAAAACTCAGTATTTTTATTCAGCATTTATCAACCTAATCTCTATCTACCACATCTGTAACACATACGTGATGACCACAGGCAAGAATTTCTCCAAGGTTTTCCTGCACCGAGAAAAGAACAAAATGGCTCTTTAGTTAAAACTTATAATGCAGGACTAATGGCTGTTGTTGTATTATAATCACGTTTTTAAACCACTTATTAAAAAATAAATAAATCTTCCCCTAAGTTGAGTTTTCTCAGTATGGTGAAACATGTTGAAATTCTTGTCTGCGGTATTCTCACATACACCACAAAAGCAGAGATTAGGTTAAAAATGTGTGAGTGTATTCATTTTCAGTAACCGCTTTATCCTGGCCAGGGTCGCCGTGGAGCCTAAGCCAATCCTGGAAACACAGCACATGTGTCAGGAACACACCCTGGATGCCAGACCAACCATCACAGGGTATAGACCAAAGAGAACTAAAGTGTAAGAAAACCAGAGAACCAAGTGAAAACTAATGAGGACACATTCAAAACTCTGCGAAGACAGTAACCTGAGCTATGAGATGGAACCAGGGACACTTGGAGCTGTGAGGTGGCAACACTAATGCTGTAACACCATCCATGTGCCATCCATGACAGCTCCAATGAGCTATTATCCTGTCAATGGTAGTGTCCTGTAGTGCAGTTCTTACAAATGCTCCATGTCTAATAGTAAAAAAAAAGGCTGAAAGATTTTTTAATGTCTTTGTGTGTCACTGGACTGAAGTGTCACAGATATCTATGAAGGACTTCATTTCTGAAGATGGCATTTAGAGTTGGTGAATTTGAAAAGCTATGCCAATATTTACATAAAGAAAGTTCTCCATATTTAGAGGGCTAGAAAGAAAATATAATATAATATAATAATGCGGAGAGCAACCTGGACACCGGGCCAACATATCAGAGGCCATAATCATACATACACACACACACACACACACATGAGGAAGACATGGAGGAAGCAGGATTTGAACCCCTTAAACCAGAGGTGTAAGGCAAACCTATAGGCCTAAATAAATCATTCAAGGTGCTCAAAGAAAACACGCTCATGGTTCAACGATAACCTGATCAAGCACATATGAGCTACAGTTACAGCACATACTTTAGTTGAAATTAAAATTGTATTATATAAGGTATGGTTCTGATTAAGATTTAAACAAAATCTTTTCATACAATTAATGAAATAAATATTGTGCTAATAAATCATCAATATAATACCATGTGCAATATCACATCATGTTCAATATGTTCTAGTTCCCTAGCACCTTTTCTGTACTTTTGAATACATGTTGTATATATAGAATATTTCATTTATATTTTTCATTTATATTCATTTATATTTTTGAACACATTTTGTACTTTTGAATACATGTGCATATATAGATTTTTTCCATTTCTTTTTTCATTTATATTCCATTAATATTTATTTCTCTTGTAATCTGAAGCAGTCTCTGGCAAAAGAATGTCCTTCGGGTTTAATAAAGTTACCGCATCTTATCTTATCTTATTCTATCTTATCTTACCTTATCTTATCAGTGGAGTTACATCCACATGTATGTTTAAATATGGGGATTTAATCCTCACCCTGTTCACTAGTGTTTAGTAGCATTAAATATCTTGCATTATAATGTTCAAGATATTTCACCAGTACATGCCCATCCACATTCATGGATATTTCATCAGTTCATCAGAAAAGTGCCAAAGAAGACAAACGTGCCAACAAAAGATGAAAGGCTTTGCACAATAGACAGTATTCTTTAGGCACATTGCATTACACTGACAGGTGTTAAAAGCTTTGTATATACATTTTCATCATGTTTGTGAGAAAATAAAATAGAATCTCCACCTGCACTACATGTGTTTGCCAAAAGCAACACATGATGCACTGGTCTTACCCTGGATTGATGACAGAATGATGACATTATCCACTAAAACAGACACATGTGACATATTTGCTTACATTGAGCACCTGAGCATGAGGGTCTTAATGATTTTAAAGCGTCTACTGTATATTGATCTTAACAACAATAATAATATATGAAGCGCATATATGTCTTCTTAGGTTCATTGAAGATTTACTTTTTTGCAAGGTTTGACACACCCAATATGTACACATGCACAGCACATGATGTTCTCTCTCTCTCTCCCCCTCTCACTCTTTTTCTGTCTTTCCTTTTTTCGTTATATTTTTGTTTTCATAGAGTTACATAGTGCAGTGCCTCAGAGCAGCATTAAAACTGGGAGCAGAACAGAAACCAGATCCATGGGGTACCTTGATTTTGGACTTGTTTCCTCTTCATTAATGCAAAACCTTAAGTCAAGATTTACTTAGTGACAGGCTAAAATACCAGCACAACATCCAGTCAATGTTTTTCTGTCGGTGCTATGTGCACTTTCTGGTCAGTTAGCGTGAAACTTCAAAGTTTTGGTTTCTCCCGAAACTCAACTCCAATCTGGATCTGTGTGCTTAAGGCTCCTGACTCCCCTATTCCCCCTATAAGCATCTTTCCTCTCCTTTCACCTAGATTTTCACTACTGTGTATAGTGTGCTTGTGTTCTTGCTGCTTCCTTAAAAAATCTGACAGAAGTTTTCATCCAGGCCGATTGCACCCATAACGTTAGTCTGAGCTCATGATATATATTGACAAAGCACTATTACATATACAAATAAAAAACTAATCATTCAAAAAAAAAACTTGTTACCAGCTACAGATATGAAAAGAAGAGAAAGACTTCTTGAGCAAGAAGGAATTATCCACAAGTGTATATTAATGGATATATTGAACTAGAATTCACACCAAATGTTGTATGTGAGAAATGTAATGGAATTATGCAACATTGCACACTACTTGTGATTCAGTTGCATGACACTGTTGATTCAGTGGTTAAGGCTTTGTGTTCCTGCTCAGAAGGCCTTGGTTCAAGCCCTAGCACTGCCAAGCTCTCACTGTTGGGATCTTGAGTAAGGCCCTTAACATTTACAGTATTTGGCAGACGCCCTTATCCGGAGCAATTTGCATTTTAGTCAACTGAGCAATTGAGTGTTAAGGCCACAACAGTGGCAGCTTGGTAGGCCTGGGTTCGAACTCACATCCTTCCAATCAGTAGTCCAACATCTTAACCACTAAGCTACCACATCTCCTTAACCCTCTCTGCTCTAGAGGTGCTGTTTTATGGCTGACCTTGTGCTCTGACCCCAACTTCCTAACAAGCTGGGGTATGTACGGAAATTAATTTCATTGTGCTGTAATGTATATGTGACAAATAAAGACACATTTATCACATTTTAGACAACTAAGCAATCAAGGGTTGGGGGCCTTGCCCAAGGGCCCAGCAGTTTCAACTTGATGGACCTGGGATTCAAACTCAAAACCTTCCAATCAGTAGTTCAACACCTTAAACACTAAGCTACCACATCCCAGTGCAAACAAATTTGCTATAACCGAGCACCAACAATATGATTTACTAAATCTGAAGGGCCATTCAGAAAGGGCGATCATGTGAGGATACACATCCATCCGATGACCATGTATTCAATTAGAAGTCCATTTCCACAAGACTGAGAAGAAAGGTGAGCACTATTATGCTTCAGTATCTCAAAATGATTAAAAGGTTTCACAGGAGATATTCAACGCATCTGAAACCCATATAAGCAGTTCAGACACTATGTTCAAATTGTACCTTACACACTTTCTAATGTAATTCACACCATATATGTTATATTGGATATGGAATTGGCTAGTAATTTAGTTTCAGTTTGACCTTTTTGGAAATTCCCGTAAATACGCCTTAAACATTTTATCAGAAACAAACTACACACAAAAACCTAAATTAAAAAATTGTTTTCTATTGTGCATATGACACAATTACCCAACTCTATTACTCTAGCGAACCTAATGCTACCCTCCCTCCTTCCTCTCTTGACTGCTTTAATGAACTCAAATCCTGGTTCTCTTCTAACTTCCTCAAACTAAATAGGGAGAAAACTGAATTTCTTTTAATTGGTACTAAATCAACTTTATCTAAAATAAATAGCTTCTCCCTCTCTATTGACAATTCTATTGTTTCCCCTTCTACTCAGGTTCTACTCCCTTCTACCCGTTCTGCGTATTTCTCTGCATAAATCTCTTCTTAAACTTCAACTGGTTCAAAACTCAGCAGCTCGTATTATCACTAAAACTCCTTCATTTCACCACATCACTCCGGTTCTGCAGCAGCTTCACTGGCTTCCGGTCAAGCTTCGCATAGACTTTAAGATTCTTCTTCTCACTTTTAAAGCTATTCACAATCTTGCCCCTTCTTACTTGTCTGATCTTCTCCATATTCATGTTCCCTCTCGTTCTCTTAGATCTGCCTCTTCTCTTCAACTTTCTGTGCCTTCTGCTCGTCTCGCCACCATGGGGCAGAGGGCTTTCTGTTACTCTGCTCCCCGGCTCTGGAACTCTTTACCTCCAGACATCCGTAACCTTGACTCTCTGTCTATCTTTAAATCTAGACTCAAGTCTCACCTGTTTAAGCTTGCTTACTCTTCCTAAATCTTACTTGCCCTCTCACACAGTCACAGTCTTCTGTATTTTTTTGTTATTGTTGCTTGTTTTTTGTCGTATTGTTTCTATGTGCTTTGTTTTGTAACTCATTGTTCGGTGTCCTTGGGTGTTGAGAAAGGCGCCTATAAATAAAATGTATTATTATTATTATTATTACTACTTTAAAATTCCTTGCAAGGAGTAAAATCTGCATCTATAAGGAAAGAACTTTTACTGAGTTTGTAGTATTACGTCATTCAGCATCTCTTCTTATCCAACATTTATACTTCAATATAATTCTTACATTTTTCTCAAACATCTTGGATTAGGGTTAATCTAAAGCATATGATTATACCAAACCCATGATTGAGGGTTGTGGCAAACAGTGATTCTTTTTTTTTTCCCCCTTTCTGTTCTGTTCTTTCAAAACCTTTGGCCAACTATCCATGCATGCGTGTCTGATCCTGCACAGATATAACTAATTAATAAATAATCTCTGTAAGCTTTTCGGGTTCTTTCATTCTTTTTTTTCTTTGTTGCGTAAAAAAGTGCTGTTTTGTCAGGTGTGTGTGTGTGTGTGTGTGTGGAGGAGAGCAGCTGCAGCATCAGCCTTGGTGCTGAATTTAAAGACAATAATGTTCAGGAAAGTGTAGAACACAGGATGGGGTAAGAGTCTAAATAAAACCTGTTCAATTCAGAATGTACTGATTTAATAACAATGCTCTGTGCAATAATAACAAACGTTGATGCCAAAGATCCTCTTGGGCAAATGTCTATTCTTTTTGGGTTTGTTTGGTGCATGAGACTGAGTTAAAAGAGATAAAAATACTGCACTGTCACTTATAGCTACAATGTGAAAGAAATAAACTGGGCAGTCCAAGCCGTTCCCTGAAATTGTACGCTTTTGTTGCTCAAATACCAAGCAGTTCAGAAATTATTTTTATAAAGGCACCTGCGGCGTAGTTGCACTAAAACCAATCCCTTGCAGAAAGCGAGTGGTTTCTTATTGTTGAAACGCAGCCACTGCCAAGGCGCAGTGCATGCCAAAGCTCGGCAAAAAAAAAAAAGAAAAAAAGAAAAGAAAAGTGTTACTGAAACCAGACTTTTCATAGGACTAGAGAGAGAAAAATATGAGACTAAACAAGCAGAGCCGTGAAAACTAAATGCTTAAATATCACATTTTATCCCTATTTTGAGGAAAGATAAAACCACTAATTTCGAAAGATTTAAAGTTTAAAAAGGCTTTTCTGTCGATATGCCATATGTAATTCACACAAACACACACACACACACACACACATATATATATATATATATATATATATATATATATATATATATATATATATATATATATACATATATATATGTGACTGTCACTTCATACTATGAATCAACAAAATGCTGTAACAAGAATAAAACTCAACCTTAAGAAAGAAAAACAAGACTTCTATCACTGTATGTTTTGGAGAGCATCAAGACTGTAAGCATCTGCACAAACTACTGGAGTCTCTATGAAGTGGAGTGAATGAAACTCTATCCAAGACCACTCCACCCTTACGACATGCACAAATACTGTACTACATCATTACCCCAGCCTTGTGTGGGTAATGATTTAAATCTGGCCTTTGTTAGAAGTCTCCATTAAAAAAACAAAAAGAGGTTAGAGGGTAGTCGTATTTTTAGAGCATGTAGGATGGGCGTGCTGGGGACAACGATTCTTATCGTGCATTTTTTCGTATACTGTTGATGACACACTAGAACACGTTGGGATATTGTTGTTATTATTTCTGGCTGCTTGTCAGCTTGGGGACAGTTGAAAAGTCAGGATTCTGGCATCAGGACAAAGCTACTGTAGCTTACACGTGCACCCGAGAGGCGAACAATGGCTTATTAATTCACACCAAGAGGTCACGACAGGAGGTCACAGTGAGGTGGGAGTCTCATTAGTGGGCTTAAAAAAATGCTTTTACATTCCACAATAAGCGCTTCAGATTGGCTGGAGATGTTGTGTAAAACTGTGCTTGCCTGCCACAAGAATTTTTACCATCTGAGAACTTAAAACCATAGGACCTGTTTTACGTTGTTATGCATTGCTCTTATAGATGGAGTCTAACCAATAAGCAAACAGTATAATTACACGCAGAGCATTTATGTTTAAATATATAGATATACAAAATTCACCGTTAAAGCTCAAGTTAAAGACCTCCTAATGCATACCAGTACATAGACCTTAAAGCAAACTAAAATAGCCATGATGAACACCTAATAATCGTACGCTTTGTTTGACTCTGTAGTTAACCCTCAGAGATCTATGCCTCTTTTCATATCTACAGAATCTTGAGGACTTCAGAGAAGTAGTATTCTGATTGGTGTAGAGACACAAAAACAAAAAGTTGTGGGCCTGCTGCTAACTTTCTTTCTTCTTGGAAATTGATCAGTGAATAAACAAAAATAATAAATCTCAGTGAAGTGCTTGTTTCTAAACAGGACAAAATTAACAAATACACAAATCACATTTCCACCGCTAAATTGGGAAGCCAAGAGGGGATTTTCAATCAAGATTTCCTTCACACTGATTTCTCCACGCCATTCATCCATCCATCCATCCATCCATTTTCTGCAGCACTTATCCTACAAAGGGTCATAAGCAACCTCAGGCCTATCCCTTGAATGGATATCCCTGAAGCACAAGGCAGGGAAATGCTGGTCAGTGTGCCAATCCACTGCATGGCACAATTGCACACATACTTACACCAGTTCACACACTACAGACAATTTAATTATGCCAATCAGTCTCCAATACATGTGTCTGGACTGGGGGAGGAAACCAGAGTACATGGAGGAAACCTTGGAAGCACAGCAAGAACATGCAAACTCCAGGCAAAAAGGACGGAGATGGGAATCAGGAGAAGTACGTAGAGAAATGTGCTAACACATATCTATTTCAAAATTATATGAGCAATACGTATGTAAGACATGATCTGACTTTTGAGGCTTAATATTGTGACCTTTCATTATTTTCAACATCTATTGAAGTGCACCTGGCTTCTTATAGCTGTATCATGTAATGAAGACAAATGTTTCTTCTGTTCTTTATGCAAATGATTTACTATATACATACTCTAGTGTGCTCTTGTGAATATATGTCATGTTTTAACCACTGTGCTGCCAATATTCGTTTTGTAGATTAGGTAGCTGGTAAGAATGAAGCACTTCCAAGAACAATGAGGATTGTTCCAGTGAGAAGTCTTTCTTCATTTATTTTTACTGTAAGCACACACAAATACAAGCAAGTGCTCTTCCAACTATAGCTGGCACAATCTTTATACAATCTCTCACTTTGCCAAGGCAATCACAGCTCCACAGTTCCCAGTCCAATCCTGAGCTCAGGTAACTCTTTGCGTCTGCATTGGTTTCTGTTCGAAAATTATAAATTGCCCCTGGGTGGGAATAAGTGTGCAAGTCCGTCTGCAGTTAGTAATGCACTGTGCTGCAATAGAATGGCGTCCCAACCAAGCTGGCCTCATGCCCAGTGTTTCTGGGATTGGCTCTGGATCAACAGACACCCTGACCAGCATAAAACAGTTACTCCAAATGAATAAATGAATGAATATACTGTATATAGTGCTTTTAATAATAGATATTGTCTCAGAATAAATGTTGGCTTTAGATCCCAGGGCTGTCATTGGCAAAAAAGAAACAACCTCTAGAAGAAGAACCCTGAGAGGAAAAAGACTTCTTCTCAGTGACAACAGACAGTGGAACACATTGAACTTATATATTTCTAGAAAAGACATAATCTTTTTCACAAAGAACAGTTTGCTTTCCAACCAAATAGGAGCCAAATCGTTTAGTCGTTTGAAGACCAAGAACAAATGAATAAAAGTGGAATTAGGTTCCAGCATGATTGAACCAAAAACTGGCACCAGCACTTTGCGGATAAAAGCTTAATACTTAGCGACTGTCTACATAACATTTCTCGAAACCTCTCCGCAGAAAAAATGATTAAATAGCCTTTCTCATAAATTCTACAAAATGTGTGTTAACCTAAACCCAAACCTAACCTGCTTCCACATTCTAAATATTTATAAGTACAAATTTACAAAGTTAAACATATTAGCAATGAGTTTCCTTATCATATACTATAAATATAAACACATGCACAGAACATATGTTGATGATAAACAATGTTTATTAACTGAAACGACTCAATCTTCACTTTTACAAGTGCAATGTTAAACATTTGTAAAAACTAAAGAGAAGATTTGGGAGTGGGTTGGGTCATTGACCGATTAGGAATGCTTCATGCAGGAACTCACCTCTTGCCACAACACACCCTTTGAGCACAGGGACTCGTTTTTCAAATTCGTTCATCTCTAAACTTCCCCCAGCTCTCCTCTACAGAAAGAGTGCTTGTTTTCTTTCACCTCAGCGCAGCCCGGCTCAAAGGGACGCACTGCTGAAGCACACGGCCTCTTTTTTTTTTTTTGACAACTACCTGAAATTTATTCACTGCCAACAGCGATTGGGTGGGAGATGTCATTTTTGGCACAGTTTTGGCATCTAGCATCGTACAGAGATTTAAAGAGATGTTAAAAGCAGTCAGGAGACGGGAGACGAAGCTGCTGAGAAGCAGAGCAGGATTCACATAAATGTGTTGAGTTATTGCCTATGCAATGCTTTTATTAATTTGTTGGTATGAGACAGAAGATTTCTAACACTAGTCTCATTCAGAGGTAGGAGGGAAGCATGAAAAACAATTTGTGCACATCGTTTATAAAACCGCTTAAAATTCTGCAGGAATTCATTTATAGATGGTTGATGAATGACTTCATTGCACTGTCATGCACAGTACGAGTCCACACTTGAAGGGCTTGAATTCATTTCACATCCAGAAGATCAGAGGTCAACAAGTGGTGGACAAACAGTCAGGATCAGTGGCAGCTTGGTGGACCTGGGATTTAAACTCACAACCTTCCAATCAGTAGATCAACACCTTAACCACTAAGCTCACAACATCCCAATGGAAACAGATTTGCTATAAGTGAGCCCCAACAATATGATTTACTAAATCTGAAAGACCTTTTATAATAATTTAGCTGAAGGTAGCTCACATAGAAGGGGAATAATATTCACAGACTTTGCTATCTTACAATCTGGTATTATTAGTGACTGTGGGTTATTAGTGGGTTTTCCCCTGAAGTCCAAAGACATGCATGGTAGGCTGACTGGCACATCTAAATAAAGTATGTGCATGATTGTGCCTTCTGATGGATGGCAACCCCATCCATGGAATCCCCTGACTTGTCCCTGAGTCCCCTGGGGACCTCTGAGCTCCCATTGACCCTGAACATTACAGAAAATGGATGGATGAATGGACAGACATGTCAGTAGTACTTAAAAGACAACTGCTGTCAATATTCATCTACATGGTTTTCGTTTTGGAACATCCAATCTAGACTTGCAGACTGTACATAAATGGAAACAACTGACTTTGTAAAATATCATAAAATATTTTGCTACAGTGCAGGATTAAAAATGACAGAATTTGTTTCTCTAGATTAACTCCATCCATGTGTATGTCTAATAAGGTTTGTCCAAACACCGGCTATTTCCAGATGTTGTTTGCAGCTCAGCTGGTGCTTCCTCTCAAAGGCTTATGGATGACGACAGACCAGGCATTGAGCTTCTCTACTGCACTGTCCTAGGATGATCACCTGTACGTACATCATATCATTATTTCACACTTCATGAATGGAACCAGCACCAGATTCATTTTGGGAGCCATAGTCGTCTGTCTGGGTACCAGTAAACTATCCCACGTGGAGCCTCTGCTTTACCAAGAAAAAAAGGAAATTTTCAAGGCATGTTGATCAATTACAGTTTTATAAGATCAGCCTATCTCAGAATGTGTTTCTTGTGTATATCTGATTTGAACAAAACATGCGCACAGGCTATATCTTGTTGAACTCGGATCAAAATCTTGCACTCAAAAGTAGAAATCCAGAATGCATATTTATTGGAATTAATATGACGATGTTCTAGTCATATTTGTGACTCCTGTATGGCCTGATATATTCAGCTTTTCGCAGTGTTCAGCTATTTTGGATTTTATTCAATTTTGAGTGTTTTGAAGTTTTTTTTTGTGTGTGTGTTTTTGGCATGTTTCAGAACCACACTAATAAAAGACTAGAGGGAGGAATATGCAAGTTTACAAAAAGCATTCTGAGGTGACAATTATGCAACCACAAAATGTATTTTTAAAAGTTTCCTATATTTGAATCTGTTTATAAATCACATGCACACCTGTAAATATTGAGCAAGTTTTCTCCTCAGTTAATCGGGGCATTTCTGGCTCAAGTGGTTAAGGCTCTGGGTGTTGACTGCCTCCAAGCTGCCTCTGTTGGGCCCATGATCAATGCCCTTAACCCTCTCTACCCCAGGGGTGTTGCATCATGGATGACCCTGTGTTCTGACCCCAACTTCCAAAGGGATATGTGAAAAAAGAATTTCAGTGTGCTGTAATGAATATGTGACAAAAATAAAGACTTCTTCTTCTTTTTCTAAATAAAGGTACACCAGGAAACCCTAGGTGAAATCGGAGAAGAGCTGGGAATAGAATAATGGTATCAGACAGCAATAAATGAGGAATGCTACCCTCCAGGTGTGAAGCACTGCTGGGAAACACAGAGAAGAAGAAGAAGAAGAAGACCAGTTGTGTCAGGGACAGGAAATAAATGTCCTTTCTTTATTTTTTTAATTCGACTGGGGTGTGCAAAGCATTTGAGGAAAAGAAATGCTAGAATACAATGTGTCCAGTGTGTGAGTGTGTGTGTATCTAAGCGTGCATGTGCATGCATACTCTAATCCCATTCCAGGTTTTCACGACGTTCTATTTGTTATTACTACACATAGCTGATAAAGTACATCTGCTGGGTTCACCAGTATTCCATGAACTTATGTACCGGGGTCATCGAGCACTGCCAATCATAACACGATTTATTAAACGTATTATTTGAACTAATTTGAGGTGGACCTTTCAGTCTCACAACCTGTAACTTTATATAAAGTCCACTAAGTGCAGAATGTGAATCATTTAAGAGGCAGTACATTCGTGCTGCATGACGGAGCGGTCATATCTGGTTCATGGTCAAATGTTGCTGTTTATTAAAGTTGGGGTCAGTGGTTTAGGTCAGAATGCTTTTAATAATATTTTAGTTCTTCTCAAGTTTTTGGCAGATTCACTAGAATATCTGCTCAGAGGAGAAGCTTGAATCTTTGTGGCCAGCCTGGATGAGGTTCTGTGAACGAGAAGAAAGAATATAACAGACCAATTTCCAACTAATTTTGAAGAGTGTTTTTGGAGGAAACTCTAAACAGGTGGGATGTAATTTCTTTTTAATTTTTTTATTTTGTCTAGCTTCAGTTAACCTTGATGACTAAAACATTAACCGTTGCTGTACGTTTTTTTTAAAGCAAGTAAACTGCTGGACAATCTCTGGACATTATAACAGTCAGGAATTAGAAAAGATTTATTTTTTATTTTAACTTATTTTCAATGGAGAAACATTACTGTACTAGTGTTTCTCATTAGTTATATATACGATAAACTACTCTTACAGGAAACCTATGGTTTAAACAAAACCTTTAAAATAAATCAGAAATGTTTATTAACTCTTCATAGCATTGTTCTTTACATTGTGATTTGTTGCTTGAAGAATCTTAGAAAAAAATACTTCCTGCCATCGCTCGGTCTTTGAAAACCCAGCTACTGCAGCCAGGTGTGCAGGAAGTGACAAATTCTGGACAGGAATTTACGCCTTTTGGGAAGATGTTTTGTTTTAGGCTATACTTTCTGGAAATCGTGCTGGAACAACAAAAGAGGAATTTTGTTCATGTTTTCAATTACGTTCAATGAAAAATGTTCAGGCTTTGCTTTTGCTCCCTGTAACAGTTCTCATCTTTAACTACAACCGTAAAGAAGTGCACACCAAAACGTGTTATATTAATATTATTCCAAATAATATTGTAAATATTATTATAATAAGGGAAGGTGCAGAGATCTTTAACACTTCCCAATTAATAGAGAGATAATTGTAGACAGAAAAAGCGGGTAGAGAATAAAAAAGCCAAACTAATATTTTAATATATAATAATAATAATAATGCAAAATATAATTACGCTTAATATTAAGCATAAAGAAATAGAGCTTACAGCTATTATCAATAAATAAATGTAGAACAGGACTAGTGAATACAGGATTACTGCCCTGTAGTGTTTTGTACTGTCTTTTGTCTTGCACTGTTGCACTAGGTTGCTCTTTACGTGGCTAGGACAACTTACTTCCTTAGCTGTGTGTTGCTTTATGAAGATCTATGTTGTTTTATGTAGCAGCATGGTCCTGGAGACACGTTGTTTCATTTCACTATATGGTCCACAACTATATGGTTGAAATGACAATAAAGGCTTCTCGACTTGACTTGATATAGACATCAGATGTTCTGCATATTATATATGTTCTAAGATTACAGGCCATATCACTGCACTCCACAGGTCAGGCTCACAGTGTGTCATCTACCACACAAGGCGACACAGCACATATTCCTGGATTGACTACCTATTCCAGCAATGCTGTTCATCTCAATTTAACTGCCAATGGACCTGACCTCTAACCTCAGCAAGACAGCTTTATTTGTCTGCGTGATTTGTGAGCATGTGTGAATGTGTGTCCTCATCACTCTCTGCAATCACCTGCCACTGCACTGACCTACCAGCGAGTTTTCTGCACATCTGTGGATATACCACAATTTCAACAAACAACTTTCTTTCATATGTTATGCTATATTAAGTTAGACAGCAGTCATAATTACAATTTTCTGTGACATAACTGTGTATAGGTGGTCTAAGCTAAGACCGCACGGCTTGATAATATTCATAAACATGTGACACACGTACTGATATTAATGTTGTATGTTTAAATCTCCGGAGCTCTATTACAGCATATAAAGTGTTTCATATACTGGCTGTGGTCTTCAGCACTCCTTTACCACATACTTGGCGTCAGTTAGATCCAAGTCTTAACAGACAGAAAAGTCATTAGAACCAATTCCTCACCATGACCAGTTTAACAGTCTGAATTAAATCATTCAATTTTCTGGTACATTAGAAATAGTGGACATGAACACCTGGGAATACTACCACTATTCATTGAACCACTTTTAAAGATCTAATGACAAATTTTAAACAAGCATGCTAACCCTTTATCTAACCTTTCTAGTCTTCATTATATTTTATACAAATTTTGTCTCGTTTTTATAAACCCAGACAGGATAAATGTGGAATTGTGGGCTACTTATTCAATTAGATTTTATTTGTGTAGCATTTTTAACAATGGGCACTGCCTCAAAGCAGCTTAACATCTGGAGAGTGTGTTTAAATAATGTCCTTTCAACAGCTTTATATAGTCAAGTGGAGTCGGGTTTGAGCAATATATAAGCATGATCATCAGTGTAATTTCTAAATTCATTAAGAGTTAACATAAATTCCTTCCTGCCATAGCCATCAAATGTTCAATGCTGGAGATCCGAGCACAAGACTGACCACAGAGACAGCAGTTCAAACCCACTGCCATGGTCTCCAAGTGGTGCTATCCACATGCTTACAAAATGTTAAACTTTGCAAGACAGTGGTTATTATTTTCATGAATTAGCTGGATGTCAATATGCCTGAATCCTACCAATGCTTTAGTGGATAATTCTAACATGGATACTGTAGATTT
Source organism: Hemibagrus wyckioides (assembly GCF_019097595.1). Classification (NCBI taxonomy): domain Eukaryota; kingdom Metazoa; phylum Chordata; class Actinopteri; order Siluriformes; family Bagridae; genus Hemibagrus; species Hemibagrus wyckioides. The sequence continues at coordinate 25,701,676 of NC_080710.1, read as the reverse complement.
GTACCTCAGATATACAGCTGTAATCATAAAGACCATCCTGTGCTCATCCCAGATGTCCCAATCTACTCATACTGAACATTACTTCAACTCTCTCAATAATATTTGCATGCACTTTCTAATAGTCACCCAGAAGTTTTTCCTCCGCTGCCATCTCAGGGAGATTTTCCCTGACACTGTTGCCATTTGTCCAGCTCATTACGGATTAAAATCCACATCTGGATTTCTGTAAAGCTGCCGTGTGACAATGTCTACTGGCAAAAGTGCTGTACAAATAAAACTGAATTTCACTGAATTGAAAAAAATAAAACTGTAACAGAAGCATACCATAACAAAGCAATATCCATAGAGCAAATGTTCAATTTATGAGACATGTCACTGAACGACCTTTCACATCGAGAAGCAAAATAAACATTTTGTGATTTATGTGAGTCGCTGATGAAAAATCACTATTCAGACGAGACTTGTAGCATAATAATGGCATTTTGGCAAGAAGAATTATCATGAAAGTAGCCAACTGTATCTGGTATTTCCAATTCTAAGATACAATAAACTAAATATAAGATTAATAATCCTATTTCTAGACATTTCTTTACTAATGAAACATTTTTGCTTCGTTGGCAGATCATTTTTCTCTTAAGTTTTAAGCAAAAACAACTGTCTGGATAATCTTATGTTTGATTTATAAAAGCCTCGCGGTAAGAAATATTAGACATTTTCCCATATTTAAGATTTTTTCACTTGCTAAGATGTAATTTCTTTTGCAGTATGGACAGTATACCTCTACATTCAGCCTCTGAAAACACTTCTGTGGGATTCGAATGCTTTTTTGTTCATTATGTGCTGATTCGCCATCTTGTGCACAGATGTTGTGACTTATAGCTGCTCAGAGATCGTGTATACTGCTACGTGCTAGTTATGAGCGGTGCCGCTTGGATAAATGCCCAGTCAGTCTTGCAGTTTCTGATAAAGCCCCCCTCGTGTCAGGGTAAACAAGATCCAGGAGAGAGCTTTTAAGGTTTGTTCTCCTGCACCAGTGATCAGAGTCAGAGTTCATATTTAAATGCATTTATTCCACGGCAGTAGCTTTAGGCTGGTACTTACAGTTGAAGTTGGGCTCAATGTTGTCTCCTGCTAGCAGGCTGTTGATGGTGATCTGATAAATGATGTGCAGCAGTAAGAAGCTCAAACTGGTGAAGCAGAGGGATTTCAGCAGGCGTCCTGTGTGGCCTGGAGGAGAGACACAGGTGTGTTCAGGAAAACATGTGACACTGACGAACATTGAAGGTGATCAGTGAAAGGGTGTTTTCAAATATAAAGGTTTCTTATATTAATTCCATGCAGTGCTACTGAATTCATTATTATTAAGGAGGTATAAAGACTTGAAAAGCTAAGGGCCTGGATTGTAGTTATCTTTCATATGGAGAGGAAATCCAGGAATCCGGTTGTCTGGGTGAAAGTACACTTGCGATCCTGTGTGTCTACACGTTATGTGAAAGAGCTGCCATAATCCACCACTGTTAGCAGTAATACGCCCTGCTTTACATCTCTCTCTCTCTCTCTCTCGGTAGTAACATACCACTGATGTTTTTGGCAGCCTGTAGACCGTTCGTCATGCAAAGACCACTGAGCACAGTGTGAGTTCAGAGCTGTGCCATTTTCAGAAAACTTCAACTGAAACGGCATGCGCGAGAGAAAAAGAGTTGGACTTGATTTGTCCTCTGGTACATAAACACTCTCATGACGTGATGGGACACATGGATGGAAACAGCTGGGGGTGGATGTTGATGGTTGTTTATCACGGGCATTGTAAAAGTCAGTAATCACGATACAGTTAAGCGCTCAGTAGAGCAACACAACAACAAAGCCACAAGCTCGATCACAGACCTTGAACAAAGCCTGAGAAAATGAGTAACAAACTAATGTGTTAGCAACAATCTAGTAGTGAAGCAGTTCAATGATAACAACTGAGCTCGGTTTAAATTTTAGAAGAATATCCATAATAAATCTTCTCTATTTTACGGGAAATTCCTGAGATATTACTTTGGTAATTGCAAGACATTTTTTAACCCAGATACATATATACAATCCTTTGTGGATGGACCTGTGTGGCAATTACTTTCTCTGTCCTTTATGAGGTTTAAAATGAGATCTAAAACATTAGAGCGGCTTAAAATTACATTACAGCTTGAAAAAGCATTTAATTCAGAGCGCATGAATCAGATAAACATTTTCAGTGAAATCTAATTTAATTTCAATCTGTATGCAAGAATATCACAATGGTTTATTTGTATTAAACTGTACAGTATATACATCAGTGGTACCCATTAGAAACACAGGTGTGATGCAACAAAATACAACTGCTTCAGTTTTTCTTCCATCGAATACTTTTGACTTTTATATACTACTGTACTGTACATTTTTGAAAAGAAAATGTCTACTTAGATATCTGTACACACTACATTGCATTATAATCCTATATTTGCAAAGTCATACCTTGAAATTTTAAGCATCGGGGAGCTTCATGAAGTAGATGAAAATCCCTAACAAATTTAATTGTAATCAATCTGCCAGGAAGAATAAGAACTAATACCTCATACTGTGATCTGTCTGATTATAATTTGCTAAATAATCTATAATCTGCTACGTACAGTCGAGGTAGTTTGTATAGTGACAGCTAGAGTTGAACATTTAGCTAGTTTGTATGATCAGAGATATTATCATGCTAGCTAGCATTTGTGAGATTGGGATTGCTCTTAACCTTAGTTAAAGTTGTTCCTGATTTTGTTGCAGAAAAGGTGTTAATTTATCATCAGGAATCCAAATCACTATGTTATTTGAGACTTTGATCAATCTTGTACTGTGATTTTCAGAGTTTATAGATTTGCACTTGAAGAATTTCTAGCTGTACTTCAACTTTTACCAGAACTTTTCTTTAAATGAGTAAAGAATTGTGTACTTTTACCACCTCTGAGTAAAAATATAGAATTCATAACAAGGCAAATTCCCAAGATTTGTTTAACTAAAATGCTGCCTCGATAGATAATCCTAGCACTTTCTCCCTTCCTTCTAAAAAGCACAGCTCTCCAATAATGACGTGTGTTAGTGATGACTGGCCACTTGAAATGAAAAAGTGGCTACTGCATAGAGTGTGAGTGAAAGTACAGCTTTGCGTTGAAGTGTGTCTGGATGAAAGAGACAGCCAGACCACAGACACAGTGCAGGCCTGCACTCTTCTAAACACACGCTAAAGCTACACTTCCATTCCTCTCCCACAGGTAATACCCCATGGGTCAACAAGCTGTCACATGCAGCCTATCCACAATCACTTTTAAGAGTAGGGGCTCATAAATAGTCTCACAGCTAAACCCTCCACAGTAGCAGAGTACAGAGTCCTTCAGACAAGTGCTACTAAGCAGACCACACTCACACAGTTAAATAACCTGATGTCTCAATAACATCTTCAACATCTCTTCTTCTTTGTTTACAGGAAAAGGTAACTTCTGATTTAAGTGACCCAAGGACTAATGACTAAAGTTACCTGTACACATACAGCGCTTTTAATCATCTGAAGTTTGATCATTTGTCAGCAGGCTTTCTACCTCTGGTTGCCATACTAATAATGTTTATCTGTGGTTTGCGTGCCTAGCATTTAACTTTTGGCAACAAATGAGTTTTCTTGATGCTGAAATGAAACATTCTTAAGGGTGACTTAGTGTTTGTATATAAAATTCAGCAGTATATAAATGCATCATTTCATACAAGATGAAGAAGAAGAAGTGCTCACGTATGCTCATACTGGTAGTTGCTGCACCAAGTTGCTACATATTTGTATAACATTAAACTATTGCCAGCTTTGTTGCATTGCTGGACACGCCCACATCTAGTCGCCAGTGGTTACTCTCATTCACGTTGCCAGAAGTTTGCATCTCTGGTCAAAAACGAATGATCTACGGCTGCTTCGTCGTTGTATGAATGAACATAGCATTAGGAATTTGTAAGTGTTGTTTCTATGAGTCACATTTTACAGTATAATTTATACAGTGTTGTTTTTCAGTGTTACAGCAAAACAAATCTTGTTTCTCTGGCATTAAAACAAAAGAAATATTATGCCAAGCGGATTAATGCCATGATTACTATGATTCTCATAAAAGCTGCACATTGTTTTCCTTAATTCAAATAAAGTGATATTATGCATCTCGTAATAGTTTAAATCAGCCTTGTACTTCAGTGCCTACCTGTAATCACTGTAGAAACCTTAAAACAATGTTGTACACATTGCCAGGCTAAATCTGCCAAGGTGTCATTCTTTTTTACAGTGCTTTACTGTTGTGTAAATGATTTACAGGGCCCTGTCAAGCCACACTATTTTTATTGTTCGTTTTTATGGTTTGCTTTGGCTTTGAGTCTGATTAGAATGTGTTTTATTCATAACAGCAAAAGAAAGGAGAAAAATCAATTGTTACAAAGCCATGCAATGACTTAGCCTTAAACTGGTCCAGCATTAAGACTGAATAGGTGCTGTGACTGACAAAAATAAACTCATTCATCTTCAGTAAACGCCTGGTCCTGGGCTGGGTCATGGCCGAATCTGGAGTATATCCCGGGAACGCCGGGCATGAGGCAGGAATATTCTCTGGATGGGACACCAGTCTGTCACATCACATCATTCACACGCATATTCTCACACTTGGGCTCAGCCAGGGGGAATTGTGTGTAGCCAGTTCACCTACTGACATGGACAGTTTCTGGACAGTGGGAGGAAAACAGAGAAGCCAAAGAAAACCAGCACAAAAACGATGGGAACAAAAAACTCCATACAGACAGACTTGAGCTCAGGATTGAACCGATGGCCCTGAAGCAACGCTACCCACTCTACCCACTGCATCATTAAGATATTAACACTACAGAAGGTTTAATGGGTTACATCCGTCCTCTTACAGATGTAAGAGGGAATGGATAATATGGATTTTAGCATGCTTTTTATGTAAAATTTCAAAATACAGTATATTGTATACACCATTTATTACTCACAGGTGCTTTAAATATAAAATAAAAGGCAGGGTATAGAAGAGAACCATGGGAACCATATACATGAGCTATTTGTCAAAAGATAGTGTTCTGTTACAGTCATGAAAAAATTCCTGGTATCTGGTGAAAAAGCAAAAATGCTTCTGAATACTCACACCAGTTATTGCTAACAGAGATTTTCAACCCTTCTGTGTCATGAGGCAAATACAGGCAGGTGTGTGTTGATCTTTTTATGTGATTTTAATTTGTACTGTAAGGGAGGGTGATATTTGTGTAGTGAGTAAGGGAGGATATGGAAACTTACCAGGTGTATACCAGGCATTTTTGTTGAAATGAATTTGATCGATAAATCTAGCTAAAATAAAACAAACAAAAAAAATAATAATCTGGTGAATTTTATAGCTGCGTGTGTGCCCATGTGTTGATGGCATGTGAAGCCATGCAGAGCTTTAAGAGATACAACAGTAAAATAGCCTTAAAAAAGCACTAGGGATAAACTTCTGGGCGGCTGGAGGCTGATCCTGGCACAGGAAGCTCAAATATGGACCAGATGTGTTTGTGATGTCGGCACGCAAGAACAAAGAAGGTTGTGTTAGTGCACGCCTATCGGCTCGCCATTTGGGCAACAGGCTCTGATTTCATTTCCCCCTGATGGGCTACTTCATCCATTCTGTGATGATTGAATGGGTTTCTGTGTTGGGCTCCAATACTACCTCAGTTAGACTTTCTAAATGTGTCCGTGTGGATCATAAGGAAGGTAATAAAGTTGGATTAAACCAATAGAATACGTGTTCTATGAAGTTCCTTGTGCATGCCAAAGCGGTAATACTGTCATCCTAAATGGTGAAATTTCATCAGTCTAATTGTATTTAAACACTGTTCCCTGATGACCTTGTCTTGCCAGAATTAGGAATGAGCTGCTTAGGTCATTTAGAAAGCGCCCCCCTGCTGAGAGGCTTGGCACATGTGAATCAGAGATGCGTGTTTTGCAACTTGGCTCCTGTTTGCGAACATAATTTGGGATGTTCCTGGAGACTAAAAAAAAAAAAGAAAATCTATTACAAAGATACATTACTGAAGTCTCGAGGAAGCCCAGTGTCATGTAGTAATCCTATCAGGGCCTCTATAAGCTTTTACCATTATTGGCATACTTGGCATCATTAATCTGAAATTCAGTATTGTCCATGTAACACAATAGAGAGCCAAACAAAATCAGATGAACTGTAAAATGTTGCTCCACTGGGAGAAGCTCTCATGGAGCGAATTAAATAATTGATTTGAATCAATTCATTGTTGGACAGCATCCATTTCTACTGGGGCCCAAGTAAAGAAGTCCAGCACTGATGTATATGGATACATTTAACTCTTCTGTACTGCCTGCACCAATCTGAAGATTCATTTTATCCAAAGTGACTTACAAATGAAGTAGAACACAATGTAAAGCCAGACGTAAAAAGTCTTTCTCAAAGGCTTGGTTGTGGTCCTCTGGAAATCCTAAAATTTTAACTAACATCATGTATGTTAGGTAAAAAAATGTAATCTATAATCCTAAAGGCTTTTCAGTTTCTCCAAAAAATATTTGAAAAAGCTTTTTTCCCCTAAGAGTGTAGTGCAATGTTTTTCACCATACAACATCTGAAATTAATGATTAGAAAGAAGTTGTATAATATGCTATACACCATCTAGAATTATTATTATTATTGTTATTGTTATTATTATTATTATTTTCACTTGCAACTGTATTTGTCAGATTTTTTTTTTTCTTCATCCCCAACCTTAGTTAAAAACTGACATTCCAGAGATTATTAGAAACCCACAGCACTCACAGAAAAGAAATTCTACAAAATCAGACTCCATAACGTGAAAAGTGCCTTGTATATCGAGAGCCGTCAAATTCCACCTGACATCAGAAACAAAAAACAGTTCACCCTAAAGTGTGTAGAATCTAATCTAGTGACCTTAAACAAAGTACATTTTAGTCAAAAAAGGAAAAAAATAACACCTTTCGGTATTTACCCTGAAAAATGTAGCAGAATGTCTATGCCATTTCCTGGAGCAGAGAGGCAGTGTGAGTATAAGTCATTAAGTGAAGTAAACTAATGCAGGAACATTTCCTTTTTAAAACACACTAAATGTATTAAGCTGTTAAATCTTTAAGATCCATCAGATTCCCTTTCAGCTTATCTGTTGCTATTTTAGAAAATCACAACCCCTCCTTCTCTCTCTTTCTCTCATTATATCTATCTATCTATCTATCTATCTATCTATCTATCTATCTATCTATCTATCTATCTATGTATATATATACTGTATATAGATAGATAGATAGATAGATAGATAGATAGATAGATAGATAGATAGATAGATAGATAGATAGATAGATAGATAGATAGATAGATATGTGTATTGTGTGTGTGTTTGTGTGTATTCTCTATATGCTAATTGCAACAAAATAGGAGACTCAGGAGACACACTCTTAATTATACCAAGAAAAAAGTTCCCATAGTTCATCTTCATTATAAGTTATAAATAATCTGATGCTAAATATTAAGTTCTCTTTAGCTTTCAATTTCACCTGTCAACCACAGAACCAGTCCGAATCCGAAACCATATCTGAATCATTTTTAAATCACCGTGGCTGATCTGGACTTAACACCACGACGTATGAAGCCAGTTAAAAGACACGAGCCGTCTCGAACAGCCCTTGATTACATTTTATGACGTGACTCACAGCTGAGATATGTGCTTTTCTTGAAGTGTGTGTGAGAACGAGTAGGAGAGTGAGAGAGGGAGAAGGAGAGCGAGCAGGAGGCTAACACTGAGTCACAGAATCAGTAACAAAGAGCCAGTGCTTTCCTGAGTCTAAATCTGAAGATCTCTGAAGGGTATCTTGCCGTGCTGTAGGCACATCAGCAGATACTTAAAATTCCTTCTCGAATTCCATTACTCTTTAATCTTCAACAATTAAGCTTGAAAAAAAATGTGGAACTAAATATGAAACAAATTAAAGACCATTCTATCACATAAAGGGAATTTGTTGAGGTTCACTCAGAACTAAAAGAATAAGTTGGACTGAAATCAATAGGACGGAACCGAAAAACGAGCCTGTTGCCCCTTTGAGCCCTGTGAGTCATCGCCTTCCTGAGGAAGCGCTGTGAAGCTGGCTCCACAAGGGTCAAGGTCCCTTTCCTATGACCTCTCCATTCTGCTCGGTTTCCTCAGGAAGCCATCTTGTCTCCTGCATTCCCTCAAGTGGACAGATTGCATCTGTTTTGAAGCGAGTGCGGAGGATGGCCTTGTGGCCTTGAGTTGCTGTTTTCTTCCCTCGAGTTCTATAGAGCACTGGCGGGTGAGTGTGTTTACAGACTGGGGTGCTTTCTGGAAGTCTGAATGTGATTCTAAATGTCAAGTGGAATCACTGAAGCGTTAAAGGTCAATGTTTTTGAGATAACTATATTTAAGGTCGATTTTCAACATTTGGTTAAATTAATCTGGCATGGCCATTGTAGCAGTGACACTATTATAAAAGCACAAAAATGACAGAAATTATAATACGACTTTTACACATATAACATCAGCTAGCTTATATCTAAACTGTAGAAGCATGTTGTTAGGCTTCAGCTGAACTAGAAATACACATCTCCTGTAATTTGCACTCACTTGAATCCAGCGCATATCACCTTGTAACAATTTAGCCTCAGGAAAAGGTGAAGGAGTTTTGGCGTTATAATTAATAGCCAACATCTGGTGGCGATGACGTAAGGGCCGGCCAAGGTGCACCAAGAGAGACTGTCTCTCCCCTTTCCTGCTCTAGCGAAGGGTCTTAACCAAACAAACACCCGCACTGAGGCGCCACAAGCTGAACAAAGCCACAGGCTCTTGTGGCCTATAGCCCAGCATAAATCTACTGCTCCACACCTTCCAGAGGGAAAAGGCTCTGGCAGATCACTGTTCAAGTGTCTGCTGGACTGTGTTAACATGTTTAGGAGTCGTAAAATATGATATAAGGTTATGTTTAGTAAAGATGGAAACAGTGTTAAACATACCATTATTATTAACTAAACATCGATAACACATATATGTTGAAATCAAATCTGGATTTCTTCAATTTGACTTTTCAGGAAAACTCCACCCTTAAATACATTAAATATGGTTCTATTGTGATGTTTGTAATAATGTTCATGATTCTAGTGCTAAATTGTTCACTGTTCACATGAGAAGATGGCGGTTTGTCCGCTGCTCAGACATGAAAAGAAGGGCAGTAGCAGAGAAAAAATTTAACACGGCAAAAATAAGTGATAACAGCAAGGTTTCACTGTTAGCTGCTAAAAACAGCAAGAACAGCACATTCCAGTCATGTTTAACATCGTACTAATAGTAAATATAGAATTAGAGCAGATGTTAGTGCAAAGTCTAGACTGAAAGATCCAAAATGCAATGCACTATATACATATATTCACTGAGTTATCAAGGAGACCCGGCTCAGCTAGTTTGTGATCTATGAGATCTAAGGTATTAAGGCACAGACTAAAAGACTAAAACCCTGCTGCATCGTTCTCATTAGATTGAGTTTAATCAAGGGCTAAATCCCACTTCTAGCAGTATCAGCAGGTAGTTGAATGGCATTGTGGGTAATGTAGGAAACCGTCAATCAAAACTGAACATTTTCTGTTCAAGTGTTGATAAAAAAAAACAAAAACAAACTGTTAGATAACACCGAAGATCACATTTGCTATAATCTGTATGGGTTGATTTTTTCCCACTAAGTAATTCAATTCATCTTTTGTACAGATATACAGATAAACATTTTCACAGCCAATTTTACAGCCAATTTCCAGTTTTGAGGGACACATCAGTCATTATACAGTCCTTCCAGGACTGATTTTACGATTTTGTAATTGCAGAAAATGACACAAATCAAGCAAATGTACCAGTATACAAATTAGCTTACAATTTTTCAAAATTACTACAGATTTCACAGAAATTTTGGCCAACATGTGTTGTGTTACATCAACAGCCAAAGCCCTCATCAATTCAAATGCGTCAAACATGAGTACGGTAGAAAGTATTGACATGTGTAATTAATATGTACTTCGCTAGTAGTGTTGTTTTTTTTTATTGAACCCTCTACTTTGCAAAAAGCTCTGGACATTGCATGAAGTAAAATCCTGGAAAGACTGAATACACAACACTCTTAAGGTGCTCTGGACACTTAAGATGCCCAACTGAGGCAGTGTGGAAGTAGGATTTAAACTCAACGTTGCCAATATTCCTTAAAACTTAAAAAAAAACAATGCTAGGAGATATTAACTCGCACAGGAAGTACGATGATGCTCACAACAGAGGCAGGGTACAATGTGTGGATGTTACGTGGTATGAGTAATCATGTACAGAAACCTTTACCATTCAGAGGCTCTTTTCTCAGACTCCTCTTTTTCATGCAATTTCTTAATTTCTTGTGCTGTCCCAGCTTTGCTGCCAAAAATAATGATCGCCATACATCTTTTTGACTCTGCTGCGTCAGGTCAGTCACCTCTTCTGGTAGAACAACCAGGAATCGAGCCAAAGCTAGCACTCACAAGTAGGAGACAAAACGTAAAAAACCTTTTCAAAAGCCTATACTTTACAAACTCAGGAACTCCAGGAACTGATTCCATTTCCTGAAACCATGGTCATTTTGTTTTAGTTTCCAGCTTCAGGGTAGATAAAAAGCGCAACACACTTACACAATCTCTATCAGATTTATGTTTACTAATCGTACGTGCCATTCTGCCTCATTGTAATAATAATAATAATATGTCAGGAATCTGAAAAAGCATTTTCCTAATGTTAATGCACACATCACTGTGATCATCATCATTCAATGTCGACGGCACTGGAGGGCAACAACAATGGCGGACAGCCGCAGTGAATGTATTCAATGGAAGGATGAGGGAATTGGTGATTTAATTCATATTCGGGGAACTGATTCAAGCAAAAGTGGAAGGAACATACCGAACAACTGCTTTGTAATTAAAGATATGGGTCACTTGTGATTACTAATGTGTGTCATCAGGACAGATGGATCTGAGCAAAAAAATCCAAGGAAGCTTTGGAAGTCTCAATCGCACAGTTTGAGTCACTTTTATTTCACAAAATTGTTAAGTCTGTCGGTAAAGGCTGAATGTTTCGGAATGTTGTTTAAGAAGTGTGCAGCTTTTCAAGACACTATTTTTAATGCATCTTAACATTTAGTTTACTTGAAATCAGTTGATGGACAGGAAATACTTAATGATGTATTTTCATACATGATGGACTGTGTAGCTTTAGAGCCAGGGGACGTTAAACTAAACACCAACTACTTCGCACAAAGCGACTCAGAAGTTCAAGTATTCTGTGGATTAGCAGCAAGTTGCAGTGATTCGCACAGCCTGGAATCTACCATGCTACAAGATCCTACAAGTTTCGAAAATGTGTCAGACGGTGTAAATTCAGACGACACCTCAGGCATTGTTAAGTCAGTTAAATAAACAGTGAACATCAGGCTCAGAAAAGTGCTGGCTTACTTGTACAGTTTGTCAAAAGCCTGCAATTGTTCACGTCTGAGTGATTACAGCAGTTTTTCAGTGTCAGTAAGTGCTGATGAAGAGAGATTGCTGAAGAGAGAGTTCCTGAAACCCTAAATGACCAGATCCTAATGGTATAAAATATGTACACCAGCGACCATTCACCCAGTAACAACTCTCAACTCTTATGTTCCTCTCATTATAAATTATAGCAGCATTAACAAGCGTGAAGGAAGGGCTGGAACAGCTGTGAGGAAGGTGTTGCTTCCTCACAGCTCCAGGGTCTATGTGGATTTTCACATGATGTCTTTGTCAGTTTCCTCCAAGTTCCTCAGTTTCCTCCCAACAGCATGCAGTAAAAGGATTGGCTACACTATATTCCCCCCCATGTGTGAATGAGTGTATAAATATCTGCGTGCCTGGTGTCCTGCGATGAACTAGCATCCCATCCAGGGTGTATTAAAGCCCAGTGATCCCAGTATAGGCTCTGGAGTCACCGTAACCCCGACCAGGATAAACTGGTTTCTGAATAAGATAAATGACTGAAAAAGTATGAAGAATAAAGCAATAGTGGTCCAACGTTTGTGCATAAAATCTCTGATTTAATCATAGGGATTAAGCTAAGTATGAATGATGGACTAAGCTAAAGATAAGAGAAAAAGAAATAGTGACAGGCACTAAATCGACACTAAAATACGACTGTCTTATACTAAAGGAGGATTGCATGCGAGAATGAAAAAGGTTTGTACTCTGTGGGAAAATAAAATAAAGAATTGTTAACTGTATGAAGCAAGGTTCAATTGGAGTCCAGCATGCAGTGTGCTGATGTGGCCCAGGGTTCAACCGACGGACGTGATGAAGTAATGGTTGAAGTGAACTGATGACACATGTGTGGGGGTGTTTGGGGTGAAAGGAAAACGTACACACACTCACACACATGCACACACACAGACACACACACAGACACACACACACACACACACGTACTGCATTCCTATCCTGCTCAGACTCTCCTCCTCCTCACACAGATCACTCAGTGGAGCTTTCACTGCCTGTTGCTGGTATGTTCAGTACAGTGTGTGTGAAAAAGCGTCTCATTTCTTAAAACAGCCCTTGACATGGCTTAGAATGAAATTAGATCACTCTTACAGCTACCAGCTACACTGTGTGGGCCTGCAGTGTCTACAGAACAATGCAACATTTTATAGGTTGCTATATTTTGTTTCATACATTCTTGAATAGATTTATAAGCAGATATAGTCTTAGTTATATCTAAATGCATACAGAATGCCCTGCTTGTACAATATGCCAAACATCGCATTAGACAAACATATACATATCCTGTATCTGAACTCTCAAACCCAGAGAAGTCATAGTTAGTGAGATTCAGAGGTTTAACCAGCAAGCAATTAGGTTTGGCTCAGTCCTGGAAAATGCAAGTCGGTTCCACAGAGGATTAAATTGGAAACACATCCTGGTTTATGGGTTTCATGATAGCAACACACAGATGTCATAAATGGACAATGCCTTAATTTGGACAGTTACTTCCTTCCATTTACCGCTATCCATTACTTATGAAATTCATACCACAAAAGATCCAATTTACCAAACTGCACTGAATAAGCTTTATATGAAGAAATTATGCAACAGGATTACACACATTAAGTAGCTGCTATTAAAATTACAGTTGAACAAAAAAGTGGAAAAATCTCTGGGTGGGATCATTTAAAATGCACCTCTGTTTTATAGCTTACATGTGCAACATAATTCTGTGTTCATTTAATTGGCATAACCTCCAGTAGCCTTATGCCGAACACGAATATAAAATACAAAAGCATTGTTTAATTGAGAACGTGATGTTCCTGAGCTGCTGAAAGCTGCCCCTCAGAGCTGCTGGGTTCCCGACTGGCAGGAAATTTTAAACACAAACATCATACGCCAGCTCAGATATATCCTGCGTCATCACACCTGTAAGTAATACAGCAAAAGACACAACCCCAAATTTCCGGTACACAGAGCAGCCTTTTCTTTTCAATTGTCTTTGAGCTCATGATAATCACCACTGAGTTCAAGTAGCCCTGTGGACAGATCGTAAAACTGACCGATCATAACAGATGCTCCTTTAACAAGGTCCGGCTAGCTGTGTTGTGCACTAATACACTCACACTGCACATTTGAATCAGCACTTCACCAACAAGTATTTTATAAATGAGTGAAGTTTTGCTCTTCCATCACCTATGATAGTAGCTTTATTCTAGTTACTTCTGCAATATTTTTATTTTAAGCTTGGGCCACGTTTCAAAACATATTTCTATACTATGTAGTATGTCTGTACATCGATTGCATCAATACTGGCTAGACAACCTAACATCCACTATTTAGAGACATAGCCATAGCCCTGAATTATCACTGAATGTGTATTACTTGCTCGGGTTTCTACCAAAATCTTATATATTTCTTGTATCTAGAGGTCAAAGGGGCTGGGTAAAATAGCTGAAACATCTTTCACAAAGTGGCAGAAGTGTATAAACAATATCGAATGCCAGTGAAAAAGTTCTTAGAAGCAAGTTGAAAAATTCACATTGTCTCAATGGCTGTTATTTATGCTAATGATGGAAATTCTTAGCTTGTATTTTATCTATGTTTGAAGTAAACAATAAGGAGGTGCTTATTTCCGAGCTTGTAAGTATTGGATTCTCACCTTGCATTGTTGTCTTCGTCGGCTCTGCAAACAGCGGGATGAGCAGGAGGTAGATGAGGTAGACGAAAGACAGCACGTTGTACCGGAACAGACATGCTATAGCAAAAAATAAAAATAAAAAAAGAGAGTGAGATAGTGTTTCTCATGCACACTGACAAACAACAGACTGAGGCCTAAATCAAAACCCTTATAACAGTATAGACTAATTACAAATGGCAGAAATAGCACCGAAACGGTGCGTATTAAAGGACTGAGATCATACAGAGTGTTACAGAATGCCCTGAGGACATTAATGAGGCCTGCTGCTGCTAGCTCTGATTTATACTCTTAGCATTTGACATTCCAACAATGTTTAACAACAGACCACAAGACACTCATCCAAATTTTCATACTGTAGGCATGCAAAAAGAGAGCAAAAACTCCTGTTTGTTTATTCCTAGTCATCAAAACCACTGTGAGATGTCATCTTACTCACGGTAAGTAAATGGTAACATTGTTTACTTCTAGGTGCAGGAAAATATTATACATGCAGAATCTGAATACAACCGTACAGCTATTCTGTAAATAAAACCACAAAATACTGGAGGCAAGATGAACATAATTACTAAATAGCCTTGTGTAATGAATATTTCAGACTGCATTGTTAAAGCAACGGATAAGAGCTGGATATCTAAAAAGTTTACAACAGCCATCATTCACATTTACAGCATTTGGTTATCCAGGGCGGCTTACAGAATGCTTTACTGTCTCTATCAAAAACATATTCTCGTAGCACAAATAGGTCAGCGTCTAAGAATTCTATCCTAGTTAAAACCTTGTTAGAGAAGAGATAATACAACAATGAGTTGGTGCAGCAACAAAGTCAGCGTTGTTGTTTTTATTCCCTCATCAATTCCAGGATTTAGTGTTCTGTTATGCGCTTAGGGAAAAGAGACAGTGACTCAGTTGTTCAGACAGCCAGGGCAAGTCGAGTGCCAGGATTAAAAAGACTCTTCCTTGAAGCTTGTCTGACTTGTACCTGGAGGGATCCTGGTTCAAACTTTACTAGAGGTTTAAAGGGAACATACAGAGCAAGGGCTGAGATTTGAAGTCCCTTCAAGTAGCTGGGTGTCTGGTTTTTGGCTTGACTTTGTAGCCATGAATTAGTGTTTTAATTTGAATCCAGGAGGCTGTAGGCAGACAACAGAGAGGACAAGGGGTTGTCTAATAAAGAAATCATAAATTATAAATTCTCATAAGTTGCAGGTACACTGGGGAAATCCTAAGAGTGATGACTTTCAGTGATCTGACAATGAAATGACAAGGGACTGAACAAACAGGAGTAACCCACAGGACTGAATCAGGTTAGCAAGTTATGAAGCTTTTATTGTTATTTCAACCATAAATAGCTGATGCAGTATTCCATCATTCAGACATCATTCAGAGACAGACGATGGTTTATAACTACATTCAGTGGCAGATAGTCTGATCTGAAGGTTCTCCTGAGAAATCAAAAAGATCTTGATATGATGATGCCACTCCAGGGACATACAGCAGCTCACTCCTATATTCTAAACAACTATTCCTCATCTCTATCCATGTGTGCATTAAAGTGAGTGTAGCAAATTTATTATGACTAACTTGTATAACATAATCATCCTCAGAGGACCATAATGTTACTGAAATGTAAAGGAATTCACAGGAGGAACGTGTTCATCAGATAACCAACATCCAATTTTATTAGCAGGCTTTTATAAAGGATTTGTGACACAACCAGAGGTCCAAATTTTAACTCCCAACTCCAATAAGAAAAGCTAAAGAAATTGTCCCCTGAGCTTGAAATTGCTACATGTCAACTTGGGCTAGTCTTCTCAACTGTGAGTGCCTTCCCAGTTCATGGAGTGTTAGACAGACAGACAGACAGATAGATAAGTAGGTAATAAATATCAGGGTAGAAATGACCTCCTGTAACGTTCTCTGTGACAACGAATCTGAATGAGTGTTTTGGAGAATGAGCTCCACTGACTTTGTAGTGTATTGTAGAGTGGGTGAGACAGAAATGACAAAAATCAAGCCATCCATGTTTTTCAAACGTGTTGGGACATCATGCCGTGCTGCAAATCATCGTTTATGAGGTGAGTCAAATGCAACACCTAGTCCAAGGTAATACTGCATTTCCATTTATTATTTTTGCCACTCCGTGTTCTCAGATGAAGTGCTCTTTATGTGACCCTGCCATGAGGCCTGCGAACTACACTGTACTAAATGAGGCTTATAAGACTTCACTTAATGAGACTGACGACATAAAGGCACCGACTCACGGCACGTACTTCCTGTTTCTGAAACTAGGTGGGAAAAGCAAGCAAGAACTAATGTAATGCTGGACCACAGAGTCCTCATACTGTCACCATACTGAGTGCTTCTGACAATCCACAATTGTTTTGGCTCTATGTCGCCACACTCCCATTGAAGTTTTGCAAGCTGTGGGCCATTGTGTATTTGTTCAAGGATCATTTGTTTTCATTGATTTCCTTAAAAACATAAAGCTTGTTTTCTCTGACAAATTGTGCAGTGCTAATTGTGTGAGGGCAAGCAAAGAGGGAGAGGTTTGGGTTTGTCTCATTCGAAGCCACATCCTGGCTTTTCCATAGTTGCAAAATTAAATACAGCTGAAACTGTAATGGGCAGCAACCCCACTGTCCCCCTGTGGCCGGCTTCTGACCGCATCAAAACCCTTTTTTCTGGGATTGAAAAACAAGACATCCAAAGTTATTAAGCAGAAAATGGACCTTTTGTCTGCACCAAATAAAACAAACAGTTCAATAAACCGCTGTACAGACTTATCAGTTACCCGTAGAGGAGGGCGACTGCTGGAAGTCTCATATCTAACCCTCTCATTCCTGTTCGTGTTAATGTTTTCAGTCTCGCTTTCACATCGGAATAAATATTACGGTAGCTTTGTACTTCCATATCAGAGAGCAATTATTTATTTCGAAGCAGGTTCTTGGATGCAGATGTTTTTTTTTTTTCTCCAGATCTCCAGACGGGAGCTGGTTTCTGTGGTATTAGCAGGATTAGCCCACCATTAACACCTCCCAGATGGTGACCTCATATTGGCAACAACACAAGGAACTAGCCAGTGGCAGTGCTCTAAATTACCCATGGACTCTGGCTGTTTGGAGAGAGAACGGTGGCCCCCGGGCCTTTACAAATTCACGTTTATTTTCTTTAACCTAGCTGCAAACACTAACACTCATCAGCCATGAATACATTATGCAGGTTAATACAAGCATGAAATACGCCTGGTTCTCACATATTCCCAGAGGCGATCAGATGCATAGTTTTGTGTATTCACGTCTACGGACCATCACCTTCTTGACAGAGTTCAGGTTAAACAGAGTTAGCACCTCATTCTGACTCATAACAAATAGCATGAATGGGGTTGCTATTAGACTACAGACTTTAATAAAAATTTAATTGCTAATCTTTTGTGTCCTAGATCATTTTACTTTATGAATTGTTAAAAAAACACAAAGAAATCCGGTTTTCACAATATACTAGTGAAAGGTAAGGCTTAATAAATGGACCAAGCAGTGAAACCCACATCCCTTTTGATCCATGACAGTCTCAGAAGACTGCTTTGTAAAACTGATGCTTATCAGAAGATAAACAGAATTAAAAAACTAAAGCAGCACTCTAAAAAGATCTCATTTCTATTCTACAATTTCTCAACAACTTTTTTAATAACAAAAGGCCTGCAAATATCCTGTCAAATCTAATCTTCATAAAATGCATCAGTGAGAGTGAGACCTACTATCCATCACTGTAATCACTGTAATGCTGCTGCAAACCTTTTGCATTTATCAAAGAATTGTGTATTGTGACTGTGAGTTATTAGCATCAAGCTAGCTCACATTGTCAGTGTTATCATGCTAGCTAACGTTTGAGGGATTAGAGAATAAAGCTATTAAGCTAGTGTTAGTTAGCCTTGGCTAACACACCCTGATTTACTACTATGAACTAAAATTTTACTGATTTGAGTATTTTGTTACTCGTTCTTGATCTTTTACCTTTATAGCTTTAGTGAATTTAGAGTTACCTAAACATTTATCATTTAAGTCCAGTGAAGAATTTGAGGCCGTAGTTTTATCATATGCCATTTTTAAAATAAAGTTTTTACCAGCTCTGATTCAAATATAATCTGAATTAAATCTAAATAGAAAAATAAATAAATAAATAAATAAGTATAATAAAATAAATCTAAACATTGAAATACACACACTATATATAAAGCACATAAATGTTTATTGTGTTTATATTATAAATATTTTAGATCAATTCTCCTTTAAGAACTGATCATTAATTATGTGTGTATCATATTGATATATTTTTTATTTTACACTACATGTTTCTTCACTATAAAATGCCGAACTGACTAATTTCATTAATTTAATTTATTAATTAAAATATATACCTAGATGTAAACTTGTTGCATTGTTATACACAGTACAACAAAAGCCAGACTTATTTGTAACAATAAATAACTAAAATAAAGAAAGCGTTAGGGTCACAGTAAATGTGTTTATTCAATGTGTGTATCTTCAAAATCTAACTGTGGGTATCATAGGACAATTGCAAGCGGTGGAAAGTCCCTGAGACAGGATGTCAGATGACAGACAGTGCTTATTACGGCATTTTTATACAACCAACAATTCCCTTACTCAGTTCAAGGACAATCATTTCCCAATAAAAATCTACTCCATAATTTTACTGCATACACAATAAGTCAGCTGTATTCTATCTATCTATCTATCTATCTATCTATCTATCTATCTATCTATCTATCTATCTATCTATCTATCTATCTATCTATCTATCTATCTATCTATAAGTCATTTTCCTCTGAGAGATTGAGGACTGATATGGTAGGTAATATACAGCTGTGACTTCTGATGATGGAACAAAGTTGTTGATTCCACACTCAACCATTTCAGGGCACACAAGAGAACTGCTAGAGTATCAGTTACAACAGAGCAATGACAGACGAGCCATTATACAATAAAACAAAAACAAAGTAAGCATCCCTCAGTAGTCGTGTGACTGGGAGGTCCACTTAACCCAAAATTTATTTAATTTTTCAGCATAGGCCAAATGCCTGAGCTGAAAGATCTGCTCGAATATAGGTGCTTGGAGAATTTGGAGTTAGTTATGATAAGAATGGGCCCCCTGTGTATGGCAAGTCCAAATTTTTCTACTCTCCGCACGCCGCTGTGTTCAGGACTGACGCTCATTATGGCTTGTTATGACTTTGTATAAACATGCTGGTATTAATGTGTGGCTAAGACTGTGAGCTCTTCTCCGCAACATGTGCATTTGATTAGGAGTGCCAGCCACGAAATCTGATAACTAATGGAGAAATGCACATTATAATTTAGTAATATCACAGCATTTTAGATCCCCCAAATAACCTAGTGTGATACACACTTTCAAAACCAGTGGACTTAGCTCGACATTTTGGCTAATTCCAGTCATTTTCAGTGACTGTTTAACATTTCGGAGCATTTCAATGGTTCTCTTGAGTTGTGTGTGAGTCAGAGCCGCCGTGGCATTCCTCCTCTAAGTGCCTCGTGTGTGGGGAAGAGCTCTGGCTTCGAACAGTGTCTGAGAGAAATGTTGAATCCCTGCTGGCAATCTTGTAGACCACTGTGCTCTTTCATTCAGATGAGTCAGTAAACCAAGATTACAGCCAAGATGACAAAAAATGAGCTCCTTGTGAAACAACAGACATATGACTAACCATTTTGGGAGCAGAAGGAGGTCTTATGAGTTTTGGGATTTTTATTCAAAGCATCAAAAAATGTGTGGAGACATGAGCTCCCTCAAAATGAGCTCAGATTCACACAAAAAATGTGACAGAGTTAAGGTTGGAGTGTGGAGTGAGACTGGCAGATTTTCTATTTCATTTCATTTATTCTGATTAACCAAGGGTTTGTGCTTCTTTCAAACGCTGTTATTATTTTACTTCTGGGTAGCTTTCATGGGCAGCAGTTGTTCATTTTTTCTGATGTCACTAAAAACCCTATGATTTTTTTGCATGACAGTGAGTTGGCTTCTTGGTGTGTAGTCTGACACGTCATCTGAAGACAAATGATCATTCAAACAGTCCTATATCGTATGTTTTATATACAATGGGGTTGAAAAGCTGTGATTTTTTATTTTAAATTGACAATAAATCAAAGGTTTTAGACTTTGAGAATATTTAAAACAAAAAAGTAAGTGTTCAATATCTTGAATATTCAAGATTACACACTATTTCTAGGTCTTGTGATATCGACTTTGCACAAAAGATCCGATTTTCCTCATGATTGATCTTTTCTGTAGAAGCATGTAAAAGCAGACAACACTGATGGATTTTATCCAAAATCAATTATGAGTTTTTGCACAAACTTGTCGAGTCCATGCCAGTTGGAATGCACTGTCATTAAAGCACAATGGGGATGAACTAAATACTTAAGAAAACCTGAACTGCATGTAAATATTTCAAAGATTCCACTTTTTGCTTGAGTTGTTGTCAGTAATATAACTTTTAACTTACATTTCTGGCATTTGGCAGACACCTGTTTCCAGCTTACCTTTTTATCTCATTTTATACAACTAAGTGTTAAGGGCTTTGCTCATGGGCCCAGTAATGGCAGCTTGGTGGACTTGGGATTCAAACTCACAACCTTCTGAGAAGTACTCTAACACCGTAAACAGTGAGCTACTACATCCCCAGTGAAAAGTGTTGGAATGAAAAGAATGCAGAATTAAAGCTCTGAGACTTTCGGACCACAGTGTATGTATAAATATATACACTGATCAGCCATAACATTAAAATAACCTGTCTGTGTAGGTTCCCCTTGTGCCACCAAAACAACCAAAAGGTGTGCTGTGGTATCTGCCACTAAGATATTATCTGCTTTAAGTCCTGTAAGTTGTGAAGTGGGGTCTCCATGGATCCAACTTGTTTGTCCAGAACATACCACAGATGTTCAATTGGATTGAGATCTGGGGAATTTGGAGGCCAGTTAGAACACCTTGAACTCTTTGTCATGTTCCTCAAAACATTCTTGAATATTACTTTGCAGTGTGGCAGGGAGCATTATCCTGCTGAAGAGGACACTGCTATTAGAAAATACATTTGCCATGAAGGGGTGTACTTGATCTGCAACAATGTTTAGGTAGGTGGTACGTGTCAAAGAAAATTGACATCAATCAAGGTTTCCCAGCAGAACATCACCCAGAGCATCACACTAGTATCATGGTGCTGTTTCTCCTCTGGGTAAGACATACAGGCACTCAGTCATCCATGTGACATAACAGAAAACATGATTCATCAGACCATTGCTCCATGGTCCAGTTCTGATAGTCACATCCCTTGTGATGGACAGGGGTCACCTGTCACCTTTCTATATGAGCCAGCATTAACTTTTTCAGCAATCTATGCTACAGTAGTTCTTATGGGATTCAGACTAAACGGCATAACCTTCTCCTCCTACATGCATCAACAAGGAGTGGGTGCCATTGTTTCATTGATTGTCCATCCTTGGAGCATATTTGGTAGGTCCTAACCACTGCATACCACGAACACCCCACAAGACCTGCTGTTTTAGAGATACTCTGACCCAGTTGTCTAGACAAACAAAGTCACACAGATCCTTATGTTTGTCCATTTCTCCAGCTTACAACAGATTAATTACAAGAACTAACTGTTCACATGGTGCTTATTATATCCCACCCAAAGACAGGTGCCACTGTAAGAATATAATCAATATTATTCTCTTCACATTCACCCTAGCTTGCCTACATTATTATTAATTATTATTATTATTATTATTATTATTATTATTATTATATAATTATTATATAATTATTATATATTATTATTATTATTATATATTATATTATTATATTATATAATAATAATAATAATAATAATAATAATAATAATAATAATTATTATTATTATTATTATTATTATTATTATTATTATTATTAATATTATTTCTTTTTTGCATCTTTTTTTTAACATAAAATCATTAAATCCAAATATACTACCAGCCCCTTTATTATATCACTTAATCAGACTGAGATATCAAACTAAACCACAAACCAATTGTTCTATTAAGTCATGAAGAAGTGTGAAACACGAAACAAAGTCAAACATGCTTACCTGAAAATATCCAAATATTTTAAACTGGATTATTTGGCTAGCTGGCTCAGAACACTCCAACATTCCTGATGTGGACTTTCACAACCAAGCTAAATAAGCTGGTGTTGACTTTGAAATAATACCAAAGATGACTAAATATGTCCAAAAATTATTTTAAAAATACCAAATTTTTATACAGGAGCTAAATATTAATGTTAAACATAAACGTGTCAGTTCACTGATGCTGGGGAATTTATAGGATTTGGGAGGAATGGTGTGTGTGTGTGAGTGTATGCAGTTCCTCACCGTTTTTTCCCTAAATATCCGCCTGAATTGTTTTCTGTTCATATTTTATTGCCCTGTTTGCAGTCATTCTGCCGAGGTAGAGGTGATCATTACTCAGACTTTGCATGTGAATGAACAATGAAACCTTTTCCTCACAATAGTGTACAGTGTATAACATTCTATAATTTTGTCTTTAAACTGAGCCTTTAGTAGAATTAGTCACAAGTGAAGGTCAGCAATAACACTCATGACTCACGCAGGGCAGAGCAGCTGATCCTTTAGTGTATAAAACATTCCAGATCAGGGTGTAGAACAAACTTTTTTACAGCAGAAAACAGCAATGCTTAATGCACTTACTAGTCAATAAAACATTTATTTACCATCAGTGAAAAGAGTCTCTGGTGTCAGTGCGCAGTACAATATCAGCTAAGGATCAAGAGCGGAAGGATTAAGATTTTTTTTGTCTTGTTAATTTCAAGAAAGTAAAAAAGGAAACCAAACAAAGACTGGCAAAGGAACTGCTTGTTTATAGCTGCTGTAAGATAAGCGATAACAAGCACTAACTAATTTCATGGACGTTGCACAACACTGAAGTTGCTATAAACAGATGAAAGTAGGACTTGTCTTTCTTTAATAAACATAAAATGGAAGTGGCTGATAAATTGCTGTGGTATGAAACAATGCTTAAGGAATGCTCAACTGCTCTTATATTTGACAAAGTATCTTGCTCTACACCAAGTATCAAGATGCCATGAGTATAGCCTACAAGTTGTGTTACAAGAGGAATTTCCATCTGACATCAAAGAACTGAAACACAACTGCGTATCATTTTATAGGAAAATGATCATGTTACCCTCTGAGAGTGGATTAGTTTCCTCTTACAGCAAAGTGCTTTATTCCTTCTAGACAACAGCCAATGTGAACGTCTTTTATTCATTTATAGTTATTTTAATGCTGTGGGAATATCACCACAGCAAGTTAGTTACTGTTATTTAACATGTTTTGTTCATAGAGCTCTTCATATAAAATTTCACTATATCAAAAAAATATCATTTTACTTTATTTAGATGGATTGTGCATTAATAGAAATTGATTTACAGCCAGAACTATTTATTGCGCAAGCTTCTGTTCAAGTAAATGAACTAACCCCTTTGGGAATAGACAATTCAACGTGGCTGTGGTATATGGTATATGGGGATGTGGTATCTTAGTGGTTAAGGTGTTGGACTACTGATCAGAAGGTCCACCAAGTGGCCACTGCTGGGCCCCTGAGCAAGGCCCTTTACAAAAAATTGCTGAGTTATATACAAAAATGTAATGTGTCTGGATGAGTGTGTCTGCCAAATGCTGGAAATGTAAATGTATAATTGAACTTCATTTCCAGCATCATATTATTCTCTGTTGTGCTTATTCACGTCAATCAAATGCAGCATGCTCAGTGAAAAAAATACCTGTCCATACATTTACACTGGCGATTTAAATAACCTCCTGCCTCCTGTTACTGACTAATGTTCACATGGCTGCAACAAGCACTTCAGAAAAGCATCTTCAGAGTCCACTTATCACTTAACACATATCACAAACACACCAGGCTCATAGTAGCACAGAGGACAGCTTCAACACACACACACACACACACACACGCCAAAATCACAGCCAGTAGCAACAACCTGCTGCCAACATCTGCTCTTGTCTAGCTTCATTTACACATAGATGAGCACTTGTAGAGAAGTATAAATAAATCGGAATCTGCTGCCATTCTCGAGAAGACGTGCATTATTTAGAAGGTTTTCTAATGTAGATGTTGGTTATGTCTGTAATAAAATACTTGGGAGTGTGCTGTTATTGTCAATGACGGGGTGGTGTGATGCGATGAGCACAGATCTGTTACCTTTACCACCCTGAAGTTGATTCTTTTCCTGTAGCATCATGTCATGAAGTGTTTTATTCTCATTATACAAAAGTCATTTGGCAATGATGTCTAGGTCCTAGTTACATTTATTATTGTAGAACAGACATGAAAGAAGTTATTACTTGTATTAAACAGCTACAAACAGTTGATTCCCTCATCAGCCTGCCTGATTTTCTAAACTTAATTCTTTTTACCAGAAGCCAAAAAAATGTATTTTGTGACTGTTGTGTTGTGTCCATATTCAGAAATGAATTTCTTTATCATGTCACACTCCACAGTGGTGGTTAATGACCTGCATGAAAGTAGACACTCAAGGATTCAAGGACCTTTTAGTTTTCATAATTATTTCTGGTTTTCCCTTGCCTACTAGGGGCTAAATTATTATTTCACACAGATGTCTTTAAAGATATCCGATTTCTGCTCTCTGAGATGCCAAAAAGTGCTTTTTTGAAGAAGAAGAACACAATGGAATTCTTTTCTACTGCAGTGCCCCCGGAACAGAGAGGGTTATAAGCCTTCCTCAGTTGCCCAACAGTTGCAGTTGGGCAGTGCTGGGGCTTGAACCACAACCTTCTGAACAACAAACTGAACTCTTAACCACTTGAGCCATCACCGCCTCGCAAAACTGAGCATCTAAAATTCTTTGTGAATGCTGAAAGACAACAGCATCTTGACTAATTTGTGACGGTAAAATAATTAGTTTGTTTATACTGATCGAAAATATCTGATCAATTTCCATTCTGCAAGTGAACACCAGTGTACTGGTAAAAAGGGTTAATAAGACAAAAACACGTCTGGTCATTTTAACAAAAAAAGTCACCTGTCTTTAAGACTTTCCTGTGGTGGAAAACTCACTGAAACAGTGTTCAGTGCACTAACAACCAAGTCTACCAAGCTCCCTGAATTAATATAGCTACTTAAATATGAACTAATGAGTTAAGACATGTAATATTCACCAAACTAATGAAGAGCTAACCTTAACTATGACAAGTCTTATGATGTCTCATGTGTGAATAATGACTTTCATCAGTACATGTTAGTAAATGTGCGTTAATAAATGTATAATTTTGTAAATCAAGTAACAAACATGCAAATCAAACACACTGGATCATTGGATGGTGCTGGATAACTTTCATGATTTACAATCATTCTCCTAATCAAATGTAAAAGACGCATCAATAATTAACACCAACAATTTCATCTCAACATGTTTTGCAACGTTCTCCATCCATTTCTCTTCAAAACACACTGTAGTACTAGTAGGTGTTCTTGGGGGGGGTTGGGTTGCTCGGACCAAGGTCTCTGAAGATTTAGTTTACCCCAATGTCAACGAACATGTCATAACATGCACTTAAAGTGATCATTATTCATACATGACTCCGGTTAAAGTTAAGGTTAGCTCTTTATTAGTTTGTGATTAATACATGTCTTAACTAATTAGCTCATATTTAAGTATTAATTTAAGTATTAATGCACAATTATTCATATGTTGGTTTGAAAAGAAATTCCCATTTTTCTATGTTAAATAACATTGTTATTTTTATTAATCCAATTATTATTAGTCCAATTAGATTACGTCTAGCGTCCATCATAAAAGTGAAAGATTTGCTACTATTTGCTACTATCTGGATTACAGCCAGCACTGCTGCCTGAGAGACGCTGGTATAGAAAATTAATCAAAAACCTCTGAATCAGAAGCAACACCTCAACAACGCTGGTATAAACTTGTTTAACATTTAAATAATACGCTGTTTGTTAATTGGAATAGCCGTGCATTATTGTTAATGACAGAAAACTGATAACAGGTCAGGATATTTGATCGGGATCGTTTCAGGACTCGTTTTAGATTTTGGCACAAACCAGTGAAGTGATTTGTTTTAATCAAAGAAATGAAAGAATCGTTTTTTTTTTCTTTGTTTGTTTGTTTGTTTTAATATGTTTCAAAGTATATAGTAACTGTGATTCGCAGCATTACAGCATCGCAATACATTGCTTTTGTCTAGAATTCTATATTGTGCATCTATAAACTGATATACAAGATCTACAAACGGTTCATATGCACAGTTCAAGCACAAAAACAAATCAACAAACAAACAAAAAAAACATCTGTAGTCAATTACAGAACTTGCAATAACAAGAAACAAGCAATTTCAACAACTGCAACCTATTTTCCTGTCTCCAATATGAGCTCTCGATGGTGTGATATACAGCTAGCCTGTTCCTCGTAGCCTCTATTTAATTGCTGTGTTGAGAAAGAAAAAAAAAGATTTAGTGTGGCAGGACGAGCACACACAAAAGGTGCTTTCAGGTGACCGAGTGTATTTCAGAGCCTGAACTGTCAGATTACAGACAGGAAACGGTTAAGATAAAAAAATTGAATGAATAGTGCTACTATGAGGCGAGAAAAGAAAAAGCAACACGGAGAAGGAAGACATGGGTGATCAAAATCTGATTTATGCCAAATATGCTTTACACCGTGCTCTTTTAAGAGACTCAGGACTTATCATAACTGTCTCCTAAAGCGAAACTGAGGATTTATTTTTTCAGGCTTTACGTAATAAAGTAAAGTATTATTACCGAGACTGACTCCTGAAACAAAACACTGGAACAGATTATACACTATATGCAACGGCTGAATAGTTTGTCACGAACCTGAGCTTGGTGCAGTAGTTTTCCCTGCGGGTCACAAAACGCTTACGAACCGTCTTACAAATCACCGAATGTTTTCTTGCATGCTGTGAACATCCTGACTAATCTCAGCTGCTCCACATCAGCGTTTCTGCAGTGGGTTTGATGAATCACGGCTTTTACGTGATCCGAACCCCAAAGAAAAATCATTTTGGTCAGTATAATGGAAACCAATCATACATCATAATCATTCCATATGCTTTTAATACATATATTCTACGGCCTACCGCAATAGCACAATTATATTTGACCAATATTGTGCAGTTGTATTCAATGTCATACACGCTGTTGTACAGTAGATAACTGCAGGCCCTCGTCACGTACAGCTCTAAAAAATTACAAGCTCTCTGCTTGCATGTGCCTCTTAATCAGTATTTAAACAATGGCAAGTAGAAACTCTGTGAAAATCCTACAACTGATGCAGACTCAAATGATTCTAGCTGGAGCACACTGAGAAAGTTTTACAGACAGACTTTTATCCCGGGGGTGTGTTTGCTCAGACAGAAAGAAACTCTGCATAGTCCGTGCCTGTGCTGCGTTTTAATGAGACACAGACATCATCAGCAACTTAAGACTCTTTAGTTGACGAATTACACATGACTGTGTGGTTTACTCATGGATCAGGGATATAAATTCATTTATTTGCGTGTGTGTGATACGTCTTTACTTACATATTTTCGATGAGGTTTAAACTTTATTAGTCAGTTCCTTTCCCAAATTCTCTTTTCCAGAAAAAATTTGTGTCTGAGGGCATAAAGTCAGACGACATCTAACTTTAGTAAAGGTCATGTGAGAATCGTAACTGTGACCCTTTATGGTCAGACTGTTAATCAAGTAGAGACTAATGATGACTGAATGTGAACATGGAATGTTATGTGCTACACAATCTATACACATTGCTGACTGATTTTTCACAAGGAATTCCTGTGGACAGATCCTAGACACATCTTGCTCCAGAACTACTAATTAGCAAGACACTAAAATTAAAACTAGCTAACTATTTCATTTTATTTATCAGTTATTACTATGGATTGTTTATAGGTAAAACGGAAGTCTGTGAAATTTGTGATGCATCCTGGGAGTTTAAGGTATGCAGGTCAGTGTGAAAGCCATCATTAGTGGTCATTATCTTTAATATAAAAGCAAAAATCTCTCTCAGTCGTTATCCATATACTTTTTTTAAACAGGGTTAGGTTGTTTATACTGTATTTCATCAAGATTAAACAGCTCCGTTTATATCGAAAAATATATCCTGTATGATAGCTGTTACACCAGTTCCCAAAAGGCTAGCAAAATAAAGGCAGCTCAAACAACTCTGCGCTCATATTTTCTCTCAACGGCACTTTTAATAACATCACTGCACATGATCTGGCTGTAGCATTCATACCTGACTCAAAAATAAAAAACATAAACACCCACACAAAAAAGACATGATTCTGTCCTTCCATGAAACCTGAACAGATTTACTCTTCACTGTGAAAATATAGTCCGTCACTCTGTCAATGCGTAACGCTTAACTTATAAACCGACTCTTTGTAAAGTTTACAATCTCTATATACAGCCTGAAACAGAGTAAACAAAATGTTTGTTCAAAGTAAAAAGTGCAACAAGATATCTCAGGAGTAGCGAAAGGAGCCTTGTCCAGGTTTTCAGCCCACACATGAGAGACACTCTGGAGGACTAACATGTTAAAGGAAATGCTTGCACAACTTTCTTAATAGTTTAAACAGTCACGGCTATAGGTTTATTCTCATTCCTCTGATGTATATAATGCTGGAATTAAAAGTAAAAAAGTAAGAAGTCTGGTAAAATTAGCGAACAGAAAGCCTTTGCACATGGTCATTAGCTATTCAGGGGGGGAAAAAAGCATTAATAACAAATCTACTTGCAGTTAGTAACAAATTACAGTGAAAAATTACGACTACTGCTAACAGTCTCACTCATTTAGACTTAAACTTATTTATTTCAACTTCTTAAACAGCTGAATAACCTTCCAAAAGTGAAACTGACGTGAAAATATCTATATTTGGCCAATATCAGGTCTTCCAGACTCTCTTAGCAAGCTCTTTTATCTGCCCTGACCCAGCTACCAGCAGAGATAAACAGTCATTGTGGCTATTGTAAATGAGGCTTTCCAGGGCGTTTGGCTTGCGGGAAACTCTGGAGTTCGATTGTAACTCTCAACTGTAGGAGGTTTAAAAAGCCCAGGCCTGGCGTGTGTCTGCAAAAACAAGACTTTTTGATTAAAAACTCATGAGGCGTGCACTGCAGATGTCGAGGGGACAGTTAGCAGTATCTGGGTGGAGAAAAGCACAGCTTCTTCTGTTGCCAAGAGATTTGCAAGCCGTGTATTCAAACAATGAAGAGTGTGAATAAAAAGCCATTGTATTTGACAGTATGCTGATACAGAACAGTCACAGATCGTGACACGGATGGTCGCATTGGTCTGAAGGTCTAATACTGTAATAATACTGTTAACATGATTAACTGCTGAACAATGAAGATACAGGCTTTTTAATTACAATGTACTAACCAATGCAATTATAAACATGTGGTGTTCCATCTAATAGTTTGGTTTTTGTATTTAAGGTCTACATTCATTCATTCATTATCCTCTCTTAGCTAATGAATGCTTTATTTAAGGCAAGTGCACTGGATTTGTGAAGTAGTTACTGCAAGACTAGACTTGTCCCGGCTTTTACACAGTAAGTCATACAAATACACTGTACGTGCCCAATTAAAGTGATCCGGATCAGATTTTGCTCTAAACCTTTTTCCCAATAAAATAAAAAGGGTTTTTTTTTCTTCAGTTTGCTTATACATACATATTTCAGATATTCTCATTCTAAAGGATTTCACTTGGATCTATTTCTTGATGTTTAACTATAAAATAGCAGCACAGACTGAGATGACACAAAGGAAATTTGGGAAATTACAAGGTCACTAAATTAAAACTTCCCAAAAGCCTGCTGTGGCACACATGCGAAACCTTTTGTGACTCATTAGTCGGGGAAAAAGTCTGAAAGAGTCTTTGTCTCTTTAGCAGCAGCTCTATGACAATGACCACGGAGCTGAACGAGACTAACCCAAGCTCTAGCTCCAAACTCCAAGCCATTACTTATACAATAAGGCAAATTGTACATCTCAGAAGCAACTTTGACAACTGTTATATATCACTTCCAGACATAGTGTACACCACTGTGAGTGTGTTTGTTTTTGTGAGCTTCAACATCCTGTGTTTTTCAGGTTTATGTGTTGTTAGGATGCAACATAGGAAACAGGTACACATGGAATTTTTATAGCCCAATTATAAGAACTCCCAGGGCTATATTAAAGAAACCATGTTGCTGTCTGGATGAAAAAGATTACAGTGTGAGAGGAACATTCGTGGCAATGCACCAAGTGAGCACACAAAGTTAAACGTGTCAGTATGCTGGAAAAGTGTCTCATGTCTCGGCTAAAGGCTCACTACATCTCATCCAGCACACACGCTGACCCACAATCTGGTTAAAGTTCTCCGTCAGTCTCAGCGGATAGAAAGCAAACATTCGGCTGAGGCCGTGTCTGTCCATATCACACGAGAAGACTTCCAGATCAGAAAGCATACAAAAGTGAAAAGCCCATTTGTTTGATGCTGGTTCTAATAAATAAAATGCCAGCTGACTTTAGCAGTGAAGTCAATAAAGTGAACATATACTGTACAATAAACTAAATATTTGCAATTTTACATATTTTCAAAGTGCAATGTGGAAAAAAGAATCTAAAGATGCAAAGAAAATGTATATTCACACTTGCATTAAGGCACAGCAGTGTTTATGAATATATTTTAAGAGACAAATTTACTACATATTGAATAACACAAATAATAATAATGAGTACACACTTAAGTCTGAAACTACAATAATAATAATAATAATAATAATAATAATAATAATAATAATAGATTTATATAGATAATAATAGATTTAAATAAGTTCATCTTCTCCTGCTTCGCATAAATTACAATATATTTTTTATCGAATCCCCTATATAATTAACAACTTGATTAGTTAGTACATTAACTGCAAGAATAACACAATGTTTGTGGTATTGTTAATAGTAGTAATAATAGTAGTGGTAGTGGTGGTAGTAGTATCATCTTATTGCTATAGAAGGTCAGCCAACACCCACATGAATTGAATCAAATTTTAAGTTGAAAGTAAAAAAATTACCCACGCTACTCCTTTAGTTCAGTGTGGGAGTGAAAAAGGATGAAACAGTGGTAACTGCTTTTACTCTTCAAGTGCCACTTGATGAAAAATATTGACATTTTGACAGACATTCAGACACTTAAGGTGTTTTAAGACTTGGCAACAGTTTTTAACAAAGAATTGAATAAAATGAAGCTGGAGGAAAGTGTCTAGGCTAGACGATACCAGACTTGTACATGGTCTGGTGTTTTATAGATTTAGAATGAACTGATCTTTCAAACATAAATAAATAAATAATAAACCTTGAAAGTCCTGGGAACTTCACCAGTGCAAAGGACACATACTGATGTATTATGATTTAGGATGGTGGCATGAATCCTGCTTTTTCCTTCTTTCTTTCTTTCTTTCTTTCTTTCTTTCTTTCTTTCTTTCCAAACCCAAATTTAATTATACTATTATATTTAATTATATTACTACTCTCCAATTCCTTAAATCGAGTGTGTGGTTTGATGAAGAGTTAAACGTACTTAACGAATTGTAAGTAGTAAATTACCTGCAGCAAGGCAGACTGGCAAAATCAGTCTGAAGATGAGTCCGCATACCATTTGGGAGGCCATATCTTCCTCACCTTCACCGTCATCCAAATGCCCACAGCTCTGCAATTTTTCTATTAAACTCCTAGAGATTTACCGTCAGAGTTCAGGTCCAGTCATCAAGCACAAGGTATGAGTGCATCATCCTCTTCTTGCCCTACCACATTAACTCCAGTGCTGTAACTTCACTGAATCCTCATGAAGAAAGTTTTCTGTCCGATCTCCGATCTTCTGCTCCACAGATCCAAATCCTCCCACACATCTGCAGCACACACTCTCAGTCTGTCTAATATCTGAACTCGTGAAATGCCATTGTGAAAGAGCCAACACCAACTCACAGTTTCTCCTCATTACCTGTTGACAGGAGAAATCATAGTTTCAGGTCCGAAAGTGTCCGGTGGTCTCCAGTAGTCCCTGAACGTCCAGAATGACACCAAGTCACAAACTCAAAACTTTAAAATGTAAAATAAATCGCCCGATTGTTTTGTTTTAGCGTTTTACGGAGTAACACACACTTTTAAGTGAGACTCGTTTGGGAAACAGCTGTAGGCGAAATCCCTCTCAAATTCAACGCGCTCATCAATGAAAAGCAAAACGGGACCAGCGCGTGATTGACAGGCGGCTCAGCCAATCAAAAGACGAAGAGGAACACGACGGCACCGCCCTCTCTTCTCATTGAGCTCCTTAAAGAAGCAAACAGCGGATCACCAATGTTAGGCCTGTGTCAGGAAAGTCCATCAATTAGGTTAAGTTATAGGGCTTTATAATTAATAATAATAATTAATTAATAATAATAATTAATAATAATAATTTATAATTAAGTTATGGGGCTTAAAGATAGATAGATAGATAGATAGATAGATAGATAGATAGATAGATAGATAGATAGATAGAATTAAAAACATGCAAATTGACCCTAAATCCGGATGCTAATTATGGGCTTGTTGACTCGTTTTAGTGATTCGATTCTTTTTTATTTTTGCCTTCTTTTGATTCACCACTAAAATATGTATACATAAATACATAAATAAATAAATAAACAAATAAATAACAGTCCGTGTAGAATACAACTAAGATGACAGACAGTATCCCATGTTCAATGTGTCGTACTTTTGCTGTTTATAAAAACACTAAGTCACTCATTCTGCGAAATATTAATCTTCCTAAAACATTTACTATTCGTAATTAGTCAACAAGCAGCATGACAATGCAACATAATAGAAAAATATTAGTTTTCAAGTGGCTCGTGCTTGTGAATCATTTTATTCACACATCCAATGCGTCGTTTGAAAGGAACAGAATCATAAGCTTGTGAGAGTCGATTTGAGAGTCGATTCATCGATTCTTAATGTTTGAGAACGCGTGAATGAAAGGATAGAACATGAAACCCGACATAACTGTAACCTCTACCAAAAATCACACACACACACACACACACACACACACACACACACACACACACACATATATATATATATATATATATATATATATATATATATATATATATATATATAGGTTAAAATAGCCCATATGTAATTGCCAGCTGCTATATGCATATGTGTGTTTAAAACCTTTTCTTTTTAATTATTATTTTTGAAAATTAATTTGGCCTGTCGAAGAAGAAAAAAAGACAGTGAATACCGTGTTACATCCAGAAGAAGAGGAGCGCCACCTATCGTTCAAAGAGCAAATGACTAATGTAAGGTTAACTGCTGTGTGTAAACATGTATTTTAAAAAATGATGCCAAGGATGTTTCTAAATAATTAGTGTAAAAAAAAAAAAAAAGTCGCTTTAAGTAGTCCATCTCCAGTATTATGGTCATCTGTGAGGATTCTCTCACTTAACATTAGAACGTGAGCTTCCTGTCAAGCCACCAATAACTTGGTCTTAAATGTCACTAAGAACTGACCATCTTTTAATAATTAATTAAGGTTTAATTGAATGAATCTGATGCTGTACACAAATACTGACGGGTGTAACCATGCACAGTCATGCATTCCTCTCTATATTTAGCATAAACAGGTTTTGTTGTGACCAAATAAAGCCTCGCTCTCCATGTTTCTGTGAAGATAAACATTGAACCAGTTTGTTACCCATTAAGTGTATGACCAGTATACAATCTGTTCTAATTAAATAGTCATGTCAAAAATGTTTTCAATTAAAAGACAAGGCTGTGACTCACTCAATGGAAAGCACCTACAGCTCTGACTGAAACTGATATGTGCTTTTTTGTCCAGCCACAATAAACTTCAGAAATACAACTTGGCACATAAAACAAGAAGATTATAAGTACTACTCCTTAAATTGAGGGCTTGGAGTTAAAAAGCATGTAACAGTAACTGATTTTACTTTTCAAGTGCCACTTGATGAAGATAATAACATTTGGCAACTATTAGGCCAAATCCATTATAGAAGAAAGATTAGCCTGTTTAAATGGTTGGTAATAGTTTCAGCTTTTAAGACCGAACATAAGAAATGAGGCTGGCACAAGCTGCCTTTTACTAGATTTAGAAATGTTGCTCTTTCCAAATCGTAATCTAACTGAAGTTGTTAATTAATACAAAAAAGATGTGAAAGTTACTGAGGCAAAGTACAGCCAAGTATATACAATAATCTAGATTGGTGGTGTTGAGTCCTGTTTTTAAAAAAATTGCCATTTATGGAAAGTTTAGTTTCATCTTGAATCTAATTACCTAATTAAGTCCTGAATTACATACTGTATTATGGTATGAGTGTGTAAGTTGAAGGATGAAGTGGTTCTTTTCCACAGAAACCGGTTTTCTCCCACCTGCTTAAAACATACTGGTAGATAGATTGAACACTATAACTGTCCCCTGTGTGTAAATGATTCTGTGTGTGTGTGTGTGTGTGTGTGATGTGGCATCCCATCCATGGCTCCCCATAAACAGCCCCACATCCAGTGTTTTGAGGGGCATGTGACTGCGACCAGACTAAAAGTGCTTAGTCGAGACAATTTAAATGAATTCCTTTCAACATATCAACCATAAAAAATAAGCAAAGACTCAGACATCAGACTTGCTGAATTGTCTTTAAACTTTATTCATAGTTGAACTGAAACACACAGTGGACATTGAGTGCGTGGTGCTAACATTGTAGGCAATAAAAGAGCAGTGTGTAGATTTTTGTTCAGTCCACAACAACATGGGATCAGTGAGGAATGCTCATCTAACACGCACACAGAGGTCCTGCCCTGAAAGAGACAAATTGTTGTTTGTGTAGTTACCCATTATAAAATGCATAAAAAGGTAAACCGTGAATATTAAAACAGCATATTAGCTTTAGGAACCCCCTTCGTGTATAAGCCAAAATCCACTAACAGCTGGTCTCTCAATTAATTAATCCAGATTAAAACCTTAATTACAGATGCCCGGTCTTATCCAGTAAGGGCCAGTGTAGGTGCAGGTTTTTATTCCAACCAAGCAGAAGCCAGACATAATTTTCTATTAAAAGCCAGGATCAGCTAATTAGGTGTGGCTCCTGGTTGCTTGAAATGAAAAACCACACTAGCCCTTTATGGATAAGATTGGACACCCCTGGTCTATCCAACATCCTTTAAATACAACCCAGTCTCGAGAGTTTATAGAGGATAGTGTGAAAAACAAAACAATTCAAGCAGTGAGGTCAGCAAGGAATAGTCACTTTGATTCAAGCTGACTGGAAGGCTATGGTAACTTTATAGAGCAGAAAAGCATCCCAGAATGCACAACAAACAATAGTTGAACCTTGAGGCAGATGAGCTACAACAGCAGAAGTTCCCCTTCACATCAGGTTCCCCTCCATCCTGTGAGTGAGGAACATGATCATGAGCATAGACTCACTCAAAAAGAAGTAATAAGAATAAAATATGATTGTTTTTCACCAATCTGTGTAAACTTGAGAGGCTGTTGCGTGTGAAAATCCCAGACTGACATTTTATAAAATTTATCCAATCAGTCTGGCACAACCATGCCATGGTCAATCACATTTTTTCTTCATTCTAATGACTGATGTGGACATTAACTGTGACTTGAATCTGCATGATTATGTGCATTGTGCTGTGATTGGCTGATTGGATCGTTCGGATTCCTGTATGACTGAGCAGGGGTACAGGCAAAGTGTCAGGTTAGTACTGTACATATGCAGTGTACATGTAGGGATGAGTTACTACTAAATAGATGCCAGTATGGTAAGCATTGCAAGCTGTTACAGTGACTATAGTATAATCTCAATACACTTTCAAAGAAAGAAGCTTCTCAGTATGTAGGTATAGTTAGAATTTCCTGAAAGTTGCTTTGGGTTGAAACATTTAATCCAAGTGAAATTACTCCTGAACATTCTATCCAGTGTATATTTATCCACAGGCGCTATTACTTTTTTATATAAAGCCTTCATATTCCTTCCAGATGGTAAAAACTTCAGGGGAGCTACGCTAAGATTATTATTGTGCATTATTCACTATAGCAAAATGTTGGACCCACAGCAATTCATTATGTTCATTGCTTTTTCACTTGCTACAGAAGAACGTGTTCTGTACGAAAAAAACAAACAAAACAAAAAACACGTCGGCTCCAAACATGGAGTAAATCTGAAGCTAAGAGAGTACACTGAAGTTTTGCTGACTATGTAAGTGGCAACACACAACACTCAGAAAAGTACACAAGCAAATATGTTCACACTGGTGTTAATAAATCACCACAATAATGAGAGCTCTTATACTCTTACTGAGCATTTTATTATACCTATACATTCATGTAATTATTTAATCAGCCAATCGTGTTGCAGCAGTACAATGCCTAAAATCATGCAGATACAAGCTGCAGCCTCAGCTAATGTTCACATCAACCATCAGAATGGGGGGAAAATGTGATCAGTGATTTTGACCATGACATGATTGTTGATGCCAAATAGGCTGGTCTGAATATTTCTATAACTGATGATCTGGTCTCTAGAGTCTAACGTTTATACAAAACAGTTTGAAAAGCAAGAAACATCAAGTGGGAATTAGTTCTATTGGTGGAAATGACTTGTTCATATCATTCCAAATCTGAGGAAAATGGCCAGATTGGATCAAGCTAAAAGGAAGGATACAGTGTGTATGCTCAGTAACAACTGCGATTAAGCAGAAAAAGTGTCTCAGAACACAAAACATCAATCCTTGAGTTGGATGAGCTACAACAGCAGAAGACTTGGAGCGCCTGACAGGAGTGGAACCCATGCAACTCAAGGATTGAGAACAGGAATCGAAGGCTACTCACTAAATCAGGACAACTGAAGGAAAAAAAAAAAAACAAATGCGGTCATTTTCTAATCTTTGACTGTCCAGTTTGGGTGATCCTGTGCCCACTGTGGAGTGGAACCTAATGTTGTCTTTTGCTGTTTTAGTCAATGATTAAGGTTTTTTGTGTCCGAGATGCTTTTCTGCTCACCACAGTTGTGAAGAGTTCTTATTAAGTCACTGTATCCTTCCTGTTGGCTTGAACTAATCTGGCTATTTTCCTCTGACCTCTCTTATCAACAAGGTATTAATGGCTTTTGTTTTTGCACCATTCTTTGTAAACTCTAATACTCCATTCTTTGTACACCCTTTTATGTGTGAAAATACCAAGAGATTAATAGCAGTTTCTACAATATTTAACCCAACCTGTCTGGAGTCAACAAGCATGCCAGGTAGTGAGATCACATTTTTTCCTCCATTCTGATGTTGATGTGAATACCTGAAGCTTTTCATTTGTATCTGCATGATTTTATATACTGTGCTGCTACCAAAGATTGGCTGACTAGATAATTGCATCAATGCGTAGGTATATAGGTGTTTCTAATAAAGTGCTCAGTGAGAGTATGTTTACATTATCTTTCATTTAAAGCCATTATATAATGGCTACTTTTTATATAAATTAAAGCCTTAAATTACAAAAGACTTGTTTAATTCCTGAGTAAATACATGAATTGCATAATGGGACCTAGTTGCCAAAATCTGTACTTATGCTCAGGAACGTGCAGTGCAGCAAAATTAGGTTCAGTTTATTCACTCATATATTTCCTCAGGAAAAAGCACTGCAATATAAGGCATTACTTTAGTCCTCCGGTGGAGTGGCAGAAAAAAAAAAAATCATAAACTCTATAAAAAAGAGCATTGCATAAAAGACACCGCAGATAACATGGCAGGATTGTAGGGATCTGAGGTAAAGGCTGAGATTTGCTGATGAAGGGTTCAAGGCTGGTCACTGGGTCAGGGGTCTTCGTCATCACGGCCGTAGTTGATTGGCTTGAGCTGCTGGACGATGTAATCTGCTATCTCTCGGGAGCCGGCAGCCACAACACGGCGAGACATGAGATCAAGAGGACCCCCTGGTAGAGAATCGTATTAGTGCATTAGCATTTACGCACACAAGCAGAGTTTAATCATGCTAAGCAATGACCGTGGCTTTGTTTTTCAACTGTCTTTTTATATATTTGGCAGATCATTTTAATTCATGTCAATTTACGAGTGAAGCAGCAAACAGACAAGGCTGTTATAGTAAATCAGTGCCGCTGGTCTCACTGTGAAAGCTAACTGTGGATAGTCACTGAATGAGAAATCTCTGCTCTGAGCTCACATCCCTCCAGATCAATTGAGTGACATGGTCAGATTCAAAACACTGCAAATCAAACATCAGTGAAAGCATGTTAACTCGGCAACTTCCTTTCAGATTCGCCTCTTTCCTCTCTGACTTCTTTCTCACACTCTCATACATCTCCCACTATCTCTTTCTGACAGACGGAGTGAGAGGGGAAGCATTTGGCCGACCACATGATCTTGACCTCACTGCCCTCTCCGACAGAGCCTCTTTGTGCACTCTCACACAACCTAGTCTGCTATGACACACTGCTGCCCACCTTCCACCGAACACACCGAACACACTGCAGAAACTGTCCGTAAGACAGGCCTTGTGGGCTGTTCAAATATCTCCAACAGAGACAAATAGCTGGGATTGGAATAATGTTTGTATTCAGTAAAGCCTAAAGCTGACGTGGAAAGGCGTTTGATATGATGATGTCGGAGACGATTACCTCACACACAAGGAGGATTAATGTCTAAAAAGTTCGCAATCTAGATGAAGAGGTTCTTCATATTATTTAGCAGATCACTATGCAATCCCAGATGTCTGCTTGATACAGAGCAGGCCCTCATAACAGTCTGTTATGGCAACAGGCTTCCTGATGCTTTTTCAGCGCCCCGTTAAACACAGAAAGGCACTGAGATTCCTACTATTTGTTTTACATTTATTGGACAATACTGTTTAAGGAATAAAACACAAGTGGCAGGCGAGGGTGGGGGTAGTGTGCAGAAATGTTAGTAGTGTGCTCCAAAGCTGATTATTCCCTAGTTGAAGTCTTTTATTCCTCTTATAAAACGTTTATATTTTCATGTCATTTTTACAGTTATACTTACCTTATAGCAGCTAGAAACAACTGTTCCCTCACCATCCTCTTGTTTATCTCTCTCGAGGCTTGTCATGTCACCAACAAACCATAAAGTGGTCTAAAGACCTCTGTCCTGAAGACCTCTAACTCTTACCAAGTGCTAACACTGGAGGCTCCTTTTGATAAACGTTAAATGAATGCTAACTCACAGAAAATATAGATTAAAAAACCATAATACAGGTATGTAAGTTGTTACTATGGAAATATTAACATTATTCAAACAAGCATGTTAATATAATCCTGTCAGAGCACACACACCTGTTTATAAAACGTATTAACACCTTTTGACAAATCAGCGCTGTGGTATACTGACACAATACCTCTTCATTCTACTACATATAAAGACATCAAGTACAATATTTGAAAAAGGACTCTTATTACAGGTTCTGTCTGTATAAAGGGAATATTTGTCACACTAAGCCAAAGCCTGGATGCTTTGGAATGAAGCATTATGCTTACCCACAACTGTAATAATGTTAACCAAATACGGCATTATTTACACGTGTGCAAAATCCAAACTAGGTCCAACATCCTTTCAAGGAAAATACTAGCTATAAATATCTTGACACTAATATTTGCTATTTTGCTGAATCAAACCCACATCATTCTTGAATGGAAAAACCCATAGTCACATTACTGCCAAACATTTCTGTGTAAATATATTTTTTTTCTCATTTGGATTCTGGTCAAGATTAAGTTAATCTAGTGAGCAAGTTTTAGTTTAAACAGGAAGTGAAATGTTTGCCTGAAAAGTAATTTTAATAATCCTGTGGTGTGCAGGATAAGTAAAAGAGGTGCTGACCTGTGGTGTCGATCACACAGCCACCTGCTTCAGTGATGATAAGTGCTGCTGCAGCGATGTCCCAGCAGTGCAGACCGTACTGGTAGTAAGCCTCAGCCGCACCGGCCGCTACCTGACACAGTGCTAGAGTTGAGCTGCCTATGATCCTTACTCTGAGCACACACAAATGAGCCTGGTGTAAAACAGCTGGGGTAAAATCCTCAAAGCTCTGGGATACAGTTTAAATTAAGAATAAATTCTGTCCAGATTAAAACGCAATACATAATATATACAACGGTCATATGAATGCATATATAAAATAAAAATCAACCATATGGCTCTACTGGGAAAGCATGAATATATTAGCAACTTTTGCCACAAATAAACATGTCTCACCCATGGACTGGTGTACTCAGCATCTGCTTCATATTCCCCAAAAAGATATCCAGTGTGTGATTATCTCTTTTTGCCCCAATTTCGGTTAAAATGAGGGCTTTGGAAACATCTGATATAAAGAGAAGAAATGAGTAATTAGAAAAGATTTCATTTACACAAAACATTCCCACATAGCTCTGTCCCAAAACTTTAGACCAAGGCAATGTGCAGCCATAAAAAAGAGAATTCAGAAAGATGTCACCCACCTTTCTCCTTCGAAACGTGGAGTCGGACTCCGTTGCAAAATGCCCCCTGGCCTCTCCTCCCAGTGTACAACGTTCCATCAAAACAGTGGTATATGACCCCAAACTCCAGCTGCAAATTAGTGAAGTGCAAATGATCATATTTTATATGACAAAGTATCCATTAAAACTTACAGAGCACATGCAGTGACCGACAATCAGTACAAATCCACCCGGATGTCTACTGTTAAAATTGAAGCTGTATTTTTGTTATTGGGGTTTTGGCATTGATCTACCTGTTTCTTTACTGCAAAGCCAATGCTTACTGCAACCATGGGAAAACTGCAAATGAAATATCACGTATTTTAAATGAAGCCATGTTCCTGAAATTAATAATTAATTCGTTTGGTAGACTTAAATAGAGTACTGTACTTTATGTACCTGTGAACAAAGTTACAAGTGCCATCAATGGGATCTATTATCCATGTAGGCTTATCTGTGAGCACACACTTCTCTCCTGCAGCAGATGACTCCTCTCCTATAAACCTGAAATGAAGGGGAAACAATCTGTAAAACTATGAATATATCTTTCTAACAAACTAATATTTCCAGCAACAAATTGTGTTATTTTTTAATTTAACTTCACATGTTGTATAGTCACAATACTATCATTCTACAGCAACATATTTATAACACATTGACCATTAAAGGCTTGAGCAAGAATTACTCAAGTGCCAGTTAGGGCTATCATGAGATAAACAGAGAACAAATATAAGTGGTGCAATATGACACAATATATGTGTAATTCAGTATTGTGTAAATTTCTGTACTGATGCATGCAAGACAAAAAAAATTGGAACTATGAGATGTAAGTGCTCCCTCTAAGCAAAAATAATCTTTTTAACTGATGAAAGTGTTTGATAAAATAATTCTTCATTAGGCACAGAGAGGCCAAAAAACACATGCATTGCCAGTATCAAGCACAGGAATCTTGTCTCCATCAGTGGGACATAGAGTTTACTTCTGGTTCTAATTGACAAGCATAGAGGCCATGCCTCCTTCAGTGTAACTTAAAGGAACATAGGCCACACCTCCTTCAGTTGAACTGACAGACACATACGCCACACCTCCATCACTGGGTCACATAGGCCAAGACTTCTTCAGTGTAATTGGCACAACAGAGGCCACGCCTCTTTTAGTGCAACAGTCACCTAGGCCAGGCATCCTTGAGTGTAACTGGCAGACAAACAGGCCACACCTCCTTCAGTGGAAGTGACAGACACAGAGGCCACACCTCCTTTGGTGTAACTGAAACACATAGGCCGTGCCTCCTTCAGTGTAACTGGCAAACACAGAGGATACGTCTCTTTCAGTGGAAGCAACAGCCTCATCTACCTCAGTAAAACTGACAGACACTGTGGCCACAACTCCTTCATTGGAACTGAGAGACACAGAGGACAGACAGCGTCACATAGGCCATGCCTCCTTAAGTGGAATTGACAGGTCAGAGTTCTCCTGTATGTTATACCTGTGTGAAGGAAACTTTTCCGAGTGTGGAGATGATCACCTGTTTCTAACTGACAAGCATAGAGACCAAGCCTCCTTTAGTGCAACGTACTGGCTCATATGCCACGCCTCTTTCAGTTTATCTAGCAGACACATAGGCCACATCTCTTTCAGTGTAACTGAGACACGTAGGCCACACCTTCTTCAGTGTAATTGGCAGAACAGAGGCCATGCCTCTTTTAGTGTAACAGTCACATAGGTCATGCCTCCTTCAGTGTAACGGGCAGACACAGAGGATACGTCTCTTTCAGTAGAAACACCAGACGCAGAGGCCACACCTACCTCAGTAAAACTGACCGACACAGGTCACATTTCCTTCAGTGTAACTGGCAGACACATAGACCATTCCCCCATCACTGAAACTGACAAGATAGAGTTCTCCTGTATATTTTACCTGTGTGAGGGAAACTTCTCCCTGAGTGTGGAGATGATCACTTCCTCCACGTGCTGGTCAGCCTCCGTCACCAGGTCTGTAGGAGTGCTTTTACTGCTCACACGCTTCTCTTGCATCACACACACCCGGACCATCTGAGAGGGAGAGAGGAACACTACACAAATTGTCCGGACCACACTATACCAAACCTACACATCAGAGATTTGGCTTTTGAAAGAAAATTGGCTTTGATACAGTGAGAATGTCAGCCAATATTAACCAATGTTTACAGCTTTAATGTGGAAAAAGTGTGATCAGTGCATTCCTAACTACCACATCACGATCAGTACTGTGCTGAGAATAGTCCACCTCACATAATATCCCGTTTGTGATGACTCTGTGGTTGTCCCACTCCATTAATGAACAGAATCTAAACAAAAAACTTTGTAGGAGAGGGATGTAATCACTCAGGCTGTGGTTTTAATCAGTACTAGGGGGTGTATTTAGAGATACACATAAACAATGGCTAATTTTAACCTTAATTTTCATAAAGCAAAAGAGCATTGTACGTTTTGGACATCCACCCTCTAGTGGATGAATGGTGAACTGTATAATATAATATTTTTTGTCATCTCATTGTCAAGTGTCATGGGCCCTGCAAGCTGAAAACAACAGGTATAGGAAGGAAGTAATTACAGAAGACAGGATGTGAAGAATGAAGTAAGAAAAGAGCAAAACAAAAAAGAACATTACCCATGTTTTTATTGTCTACGAATCGCAAAGCTAGTTTTGTTGTGCAAATGATTTTTACTACACTTTCAGACATTAAAAACTTAATTTATAAAATATTTACTTAAAAAACTTAAAGAATATTTAGTTTGTGGTGCCATGACCAAAAATAACTTATTTTTTGCAGGTGAATTCTTTAATCTGATTGGTCAGAAGGTGCACACTATTTTGTATAACCACACGCTCTGTTCCAAGCGTAACTTTAACAATTATATTACATCATTTCTACAGTAATACGGGGACTTGTATGGTGGACATTCCATATACTCTATATAAGAAAATTATTAACTATATGTTCCACAAAATTTAATCTAACTATAAACCACTACGATGCACAGTATGTCATTCATTAATAACTTAATCACTGTGCTAAATTTGTAATATTGTGCTGTAACAGGAATAACACACTACAGGCCCTGAGGCTTAGCGAAAATAACATGCCTCCAGGCTTCGCGTTGTGCCACATCACACCACCCTGACCTAGATTATTTTGTATAACTGCATAACACGATTTATTGTGTGCAATTCCTTACTTTTTTCCTATTCTAATAAAACTCTATTTGCTTCTATTCTCTTCAGTTTTAACTGTCTCCACACAGAAAGTCACACTTCTCCATTCAACACATTTTGATATGCATGATCACGACTATATACAAATCATCATCTGGTGCTTTTTAAACAACATTTTGAGTATTCATTAGATTACATACAATCCAGTGAAATGAATGAAATGGGAACACTGGTACGGGTCTTGCATAGGCCAGCCTGCATAATTTGCTCTGTAGATGAACTGTGGCATTGTCAGTGGAAACCTGATCTTGTTTACATTCTGCCTCTTATCAGAAAAAAACAACAGGGGTTATTTATATCACAGGAAAGAGAGAGAGAGAGAGAGAGAGAGAGAGAGAGTGTTTATATGAGCAGGAGGAGAACAAGGTCAACTGTAATGTAGTCTGTAACATGAAAGCATTAATGACATATGCATGTATATATCTGAGTAGAAATAGATACATAACATGTTCATAACAGTTCCTGCTACATTGTGTGCAACACTGTTTCCTCATAAGGCAGCCTGTGCTCGGGTGATGCTTTTATTGTATTATGAACGCAATATTTCATCTAATACAGGTGCCTGTGCGCTAAATATACGCACACTTAAACATGCGGTGTGTGTTTGGTG
The DNA here is from genome assembly GCF_019097595.1 of Hemibagrus wyckioides. NCBI lineage: Eukaryota > Metazoa > Chordata > Actinopteri > Siluriformes > Bagridae > Hemibagrus > Hemibagrus wyckioides. The sequence continues at coordinate 25,656,790 of NC_080710.1, read as the reverse complement.
TTAATAGCGGTAATGTGTGTGCTACCTGGCCGGCTCTGAGCGCTGTCCTCACGGCCACATCCATGCACTCGGCCCAGCTCTCTGCCTCCGTGTCCGAGCTCATGGCGGAAACTGAGCGGATTACTAGCGGAAAAGGCGGCTGTGTGCGTCCCCGCTCATGGTGAACCGCTTCGGGGTCGTGGACAAGGTATCCGCGGTGACTTTAAAGCAGCATGGAGTCCTGGCATGGATGTGCTAGTATCAGTAGTCCTGGTGCGCGCGCGTGTGTGCGTGTATGTGTGTGTGTGTGTGTATTTCAGTATCGGATCAGTGATGGCTATTGCTGCACAAACACACCGGATTTAAGATTGAATACAGACAGTTGTGCAAGAAACCTCTCATTTAGATCGCCAGAAAAAAATCGAGTTTGTTTATAAACATAAGGCTGAATCCTAAATAACTCAGTGAACCGTATAGAAGTGCACTATGACGCACAGGAAATGAATGGCTACTGCGCCCTCTGTAGTGCACTACGTGTCCTCTACAGAGTCATACAGGATTAAGCCTGAATACTGACAGGAAACGATATTCTTGGTAAATAGCATAACTATGAGACTTTCGAAATGTAAATATAATGGCCAAATATTAAGACACTACGTATCAATAATATTTAACATTAAAAAAAAACAAACAACTAAACTCATAATTCGTAATAAAAATGGTGAGTAAAACAAACGTTTGTGTTTTAGTTTTCATTTCAGTGCAACAACTTTGTTTCCGTGTCTGTATGAACTTTTATTTATTTATTTATTTATTTATTGATGAACCTTTTTAATACACATTCAAATGTCAAACTTCGATGTGCTAAAGGAGTACAATAAAGATTATACTTTTTAACGTGAAAAATGTCATAGGTTTTTGAGGGTGTAGCTTAGTCAACAGCGCCATCTCATGGCTTTTTAAGCAAAATGCAACCCGATAATTTCCTGAACCGTTTACATTCACAACAAGGTCGCAGGGAACCTGGAGTCTATCCCAGGAGACTCGGAGCGCAAGGTCAGGAACACATTGGACCAGATGCCAGCCCATTACAGGGCAACACAACCATTCACACAGTACTGACAATTTACAGATCCCAAGCAGCCTACAATGTACACTATATTGGCCAAAGTTTCGGGACACCCCTCCAAATCATTGAATTCAGGTGTTGGGTTTCAGGGGTTGGGCTTGGCCCCTTAGTTCCAGTGAAAGGAACTCTTAATGCTTCAGCATACCAAGACATTTTGGACAATTTCATGCTCCCAACTTTGTGGGAACAGTTTGGGTACGGCCCCTTCCTGTTCCAACATGACTGCACACCAATGCACTAGGCAAAGTCCATAAAGACATGGATGAGCGAGTTTGGTGTGGAGGAACTTGACTGGCCTGAACAGAGTCCTGACCTCAGCCCGATAGAACACCTTTGGGATGAATTAGAGCAGAGCCAGGCCAAAACTGGGATGTCGGCCTTTACATGCACATGAATGTAATATGGAGTTGGCCCGCCCTTTAGCTATAACAGCTTCAACTCTTCAAACTCTCCTTTGGTGTAACTGAAACACATAGGCCGTGCCTCCTTCAGTGTAACTGGCAAACACAGAGGATACGTCTCTTTCAGTGGAAGCAACAGCCTCATCTACCTCAGTAAAACTGATAGACACTGTGGCCACAACTCCTTCATTGGAACTGAGAGACACAGAGGACAGACAGCGTCACATAGGCCATGCCTCCTTAAGTGGAAGTGACAGGTCAGAGTTCTCCTGTATGTTATACCTGTGTGAAGGAAACTTTTCCGAGTGTGGAGATGATCACCTGTTTCTAACTGACAAGCATAGAGACCAAGCCTCCTTTAGTGCAACTTACTGGCTCATATGCCACGCCTCTTTCAGTGGAAGACTTTCTATAAGGTTTAGGAGTGTGTTAATGGGAATTTTTGACCATACCACTAGAAGCGCATTTGTGAGGTCAGACGATGCTGGACAAGAAGGTTTAGCTCGTAGTCTCTGCTCTAATTCATCCCAAAGATGTTCTATCTGGTTGAGGTCAAGACTCTGTGAAGTCGCTCATCCATGTCTTTATGGACCTTGCTTTGTGCACTGGTGTGCAGTCATGTTGGAACAGGAAGGGGTCATCCCCAAACCGTTCCCACAAAGTTGAGAGCATGAAATTGTCCAAAATGTCTTGGTATGCTGAAGCATTAAGTGTTTCTTTCACTGGAACTAAGGGGCCAAACCCAACCCCTGAATTCAATGATTTGGAGGGGTGTCCCAAAACTTTTGGCAATATAGTGTATGTCTCGCAACCGAGAGAGTAAACCGGAATACTTCTGGAGAAATGCCAGAAATATGGGGAGAACATGTGAAGCACATGGGGCAGAGGCAGGAATTGAACCCCCAACACTAGAGGTGTGAGGCAAACATCATCATCATCATAATCAACAACATTATGAATAATATGTAGCTTTTCTCACATTGCCAGCAGTTAAGGCAAAGACAGCCTCAGAAGCAAATTAAACAAAATGCATCAGTCTAGCAAAGAAATGTAAATGCACTCATTTTCACACTCAATACAAATTAACACACAAAGTCAGGAAACTTCTTCAAATGTTCAAAGGAACTTTTATTTACAATATCAGGACAATCACGGTCAAGCATCTTGTCATTCAAAAGAAACACTCTTTACACTGAACAATTCACAACGACCGGACATTTAAAAAGGCAATAATATACACTTAGTCACGGGAAACATGTAATTTCTAGGGATTATCACCCCACTGATGGTCTGACAAAAACCGGTCAGGATGTGAACACGCAACATGGCTTTTTAAAACGTACAGACATAACTCTTAAAATTAGTTTAATTTACATATAATTCCAAAAGCCCTGTGCTGCCCCTGCACAACCAACATACACCCAAACGACAAAGAAAAGGTCATGAAATGTAAATAGAAATCAGGGAAAACAAGGAAAAGGAGTTGTATTGAAGAGAGGTGATGGCCTACATGCAGGAAGGAAAACACCACACGAAAGAAAGAAACTAAGTACCATACAAAGGCTTAGTCTTTAATAATATAATCCATAAAAATAAAATGGCAAAAAAAGTAGGAAAAAGTAACAAATAAAAACAAATATACAGTTTGGCTAAAAAAACAAACAAACAAACAAACAAACAAACAAATGACTTGTCAGAAGTGCAGCGTTAGTTGGAGCTTAGTGGCTGGCTGACCATCATGCAGTTTAGTAGATGAATTCTCCTGGCACCTCCTGCAGGCCTGCGAAGGGCTCTTCGAATTTGAAGCGCTTTGAGATAGCCTTCTGCTCTGGGGTCAGGCTCTCCTTGTCTGAGGACTGCCTGCACTGGCCTAGAGTGTAGGCTGCCATGACGATGAGCTCCTCCGTCAGTCTGCTTTCCTCCTCCTCACTGTGCTGAGTGGATACAGCCGAGCTGACTGGCTTAGGGATGGATGAGGCCGTGTTTTTTCCCTTCTCCTCTGCAGAGTCTGTCCCTTGTGTCTGTAGCCACTGGTGTTTCAAGCACTCCTCTGCGGTGGCACGATCTCTGTTCAAACAAGACGGATTCCGTTTTTAACATGTGCTCGTTAAAAATTAGAAAGTCAGACCTCTAATACTATAACAGCTCAAGACAATGAGATGGGTTCAAATATACTACAGGGATGGACAACTCAGTAACCATGGTGTATGGGACAAGCAGAATGTGTCCAGGCTGTTACTGTATTATTATTATTATTATTAGCATTTCTGGCATTTGGCAGATGCCCTTATCCAGAGCGACTTACAATTTATCTAATTTTATACAATTGAGCAATTGATGGTTAAGGCCCTTGCTCAGGGGCCCAGAAATAGCACATTGGTGGACCTGGGATTCGAACTTGCAACCTTCTGATTAGTAGTTGGATACCTTAACTGCTAAGCTACCACATCCCCAAAATGATCCTTTTGTAGTTTCGAGGTGGACAAGTAGGTTCATTAGGATACACATAAGGTGGACACCAGCATTTTATTCCCCTATTGTCCACTCAGAGAAAAAAACAAATGTTTGACTGATGTCTGCAAAACAAATTTTTATTTGCTACACATTTTAATACGGAAACCTGTACGCCTGCTCATTCATGCAGATATCCATTAAGCCAATCATCCTTTGGCATACACCTGTGCACTATACAGTTCAGTTCATGTTCACATCAAGCATCAGAATTTAGGAGAAATGTCTTCTCAATGACTTTGACCGTGGCATGATTGCTGGTGCCAGATAAGATGATGTGCATTTCAGAATAAGGATTTTCATGTCTCTAGGCACTCTAAGCAATGACCTATAATCTATACAAATTGTGTGGAGAGGGAAAAAAAGACAGACTAGATTCAACTGACAGGAAAGCTACAGTAACTCATATAATCTTCACAACTGCAGTAAGCTGAAAAGAATGCATAACAAGCCTTAAGGTGGACGAGCTAAAACAGTAGAAGACCACATCAGGTTCCACTCCTGTCAGCCAAGAACAGGAATCTGATACTACAGTGAGCACAGGCTCAAGCCCAAACTGGACAGACAAGAATGAGACCATGTGAGCTTTTTTCCAGACTTCATTTGTCCGGTTCAGTGAGTCTGTCCTCACTGTTGCATCAGGTACCAGTTCTTGGCAGGTTTTGACCTGTATTTGCATGAGTCTGTGCACTGCTTTGCTGTCACTTTATTGTGCAATATCATTGTCATGATTGCATGAATGAGTAGGTGTACGGTTGTTACAGTGAGTGGACAATTTAATGAAATATTCTCCAGTCGGTTCCAATAGTTCATGATGGTGCTGCCTCACTGCCTACTGATTCTCACTGCCTGCTAAAATACACACAGTAGATTGGAAGAAGTACTTTTAAAGAATTTTTTTCTTTTTTACACAATGTGCAAGGATGCGGAAACAGTGTGAGAAAAATTCTTGAATTAAACATAGAACAAAGCTACCCTGAAACTCTGCTTATAGATTGCGAACAAAAACAGTCCTGGCAATCCCTCCAGGATTTCACGAGCACAGAAATAAATGCAAAAACAGCAGCATTTTTCAAAATTATCGCAGATTTGGGCCAAGACGTGTCATGTGATGTCATCACAACATGCATTCAGTCGTTACATACGTGTCTTCATGGGCCCTAGTTTTAAAGAAGAATCCAGTGTTTGCAATTTTGCCAATTCAATTAGTTTTCCACAAAAAAACAGTAAGTAAAAAAAAACAAACCTGCAGCGAAATCAAGCATTTTCAGTCACAAAAAACTCCTGGAGGGACTGTCATGGCCAGACTGCAATAACATTTTTTTTTATCTGTATACGTGTAACGCAAGAAGATTAAAACCACAGCTCAAGGCTAAAATTTTAGGCAGAGACATCAGAGATCATATAATTCGAGGATAAGGACTACGGAGATTTCCTCTCCTTGGGAAGTGGAATTAATTGTACGGTGTGCTAGCTGATGAATTTCCGATTAATGCACCTCTGATATTAAAATGCTTAAAAAGTGCTCTCATTCAACTCTGCTGATAGTATTCTGAGATGTGCTGCTGTGCATACTCAGGCTCTTTGATGAGCAAAGACTTGATGAAGTGGATGGCCGCCTTGTCCAGCCGCTCCAGTTCCTCCTCGGTGTAGCTGACGTTAATCTGCGAGATGTTGAGAAAGGTCTCCTGCTTGTCGGCTCCCAGGAATGGAGACATACCGGTCAACATCACGTAGGCAAGAACACCGATACTCCTACCAAAAAAAATAAATACATAAATAAATAAAAGACGAGAATAATATTTGCATAACATTTTATGATAACAGCTTTCATGATGCAGGGCTGCTTATAAGTCCTGGCTACTACCATTCCACCCATGCTGAGAAGGTCAGCATTATGCTATGTTGTACTTTATGTACTGCATTAAACAGCCTTGTTGGTTTTATTTATGCATCATTAGTGAATTAAATATCTGAGTACTTGTAAGACCTTTATAGAAAGACTACTCACCACATATCAGTGGCTGTGCTAATGGGCTCATAATTAAGAACCTCTGGGGCTAGAAAAGGGGAAAAAAAATTAGGATTTTAAAAAGACAAAAATCGAAGACAGTCCAAATTGAGTGTGACAAGCCACAGCATGTCTTACCAACATACTCAGGTGTGCCCATGATCTCTCTGATTTCCTGATTACTGCTCACCATCCTCGAGAGGCCAAAGTCCACGATCTTAATGTCCCCGAGAGGATCGTCACTGGTCAGGAGAATGTTCTGTGGCTGTAGAGATTAAAGAACAAAAACAAAAATTTGTTAATTGAGGTCACAGCTCCATTAATTATTCTGTAAAGCAGTGAAATATCAGGCTAAACACTTGCCAATGGTGCTACATGTACTTGTCAAATTACTATGCAGTACTTCATAAAACAACCAGAACCACTGAAAAAATTTAAAACACAATATGTGTGTCTTAAATCCTTTTGCTCCTAATTTGCATTTGAGGGGGATTGCAGATCATGCTTGTTGCAGTAGGAAATTTCAAACTGCACTTCAGTTTGGCAGCTGACCCTCGACCACGCAGAGCAGACTACAGCTGCCGAGTCTCATTGTTCATTTCCAGTTTATTTTCATGATTTGCCTACTGTGAAGAATACGACTGAAATATAGTCTTTAACATATTGGTGTCATTAAAAGAGGATATGTACTGTATATATCACACCCTGATAATGATCTGATGAGCTACTTAAATGTGTAACACTCTTGACTTTCAACACCTTTTTACATACATAACCTTACTTTATTTAAGTGTTTTAAGTAGTCCTAACTTAATGTTGCTCCCTCTTTATATCCAGTTAAGTGGAAATGCTGATTACAATTTAAATTATGCAAACAATACATTGCACTGCTCCTTTAAAAAAGAAAACACTGACAACAAATGACCACAAGGTGGACTCTAGCATCACATATTCCCCAGTTGCTTTTTAAAAGTCATTGTTGCAAGCCATGTTTGACCACAGCTTTTTTGTGCAATGCATAACAAATACACCACCACCATGTAAATAAAAAATTTTAAACTGATAGGTTCATCATGTCAATAATTGAATACTGTCACCTTCAGATCCAGATGAACCACATTGTTCTTATGAAGAAAAGCTACGCCCTCCAGGATCTGCCTCATCAGTCGCTTCACATCTTCCTCCTTGAAGGCTTCATCCCTCTCTGCCACACACCGATTGAAGATCTCTCCACCGGCAGCACTACAGATGCAAACACGATACATAATTCATAAGACTTGTTGTATGCTTAACTTGAAATATTCATCGTTCTACAGATTGTCCCTGCTTGTACAAAACAAACGCCTTGCAGGATTTTTTGCAGGTCATATGGATTCAGGGTTATAGAGTGAGCAACAGATATTTTTTCTGTCTGCACTCCTTTGTCACATTCCTTAAAAAAAGTGTTTATTGCCCCTGGACCACCTGGTAGCTCCCCCAACAAAGGTATGCGAGCTACTCTGTGATAACCTTTTAACACCAAGTCATTTCAGATGAATTATTACTGTAGAAAATGGGAAGCCCTTTACCGATCAGTGCTAGGTCAGATGTCCTTAAGTCTACGGCTTTAATTTAACCTCAGTGTAAATCACCACAAGGGCATGACTGTGTTGTAATGACGGGAATAGACAAGCACAGTCATCAGCATGTGCATGCACACACACACACACACACACACACCAAGACTAGAGACAGATTACAGACACATTACTGTCCTGGCTAAACTTAATGTATGAACACGACATTATTTCTTCTTTATTATTTGTTCTGGGAACATTCCTTCTTGCCAATATCCATTCATTTGTACAAAGTTTGTTAAAAAAATACAACATAAAATGCAGTTGGTTGATTTTTAGACAGAAATAGCTAATATTACTAAATAAAAGGGAAGCTAAAACCTTAGAAGAAGCCAGACAATCACATGTCTACTGAGCTTCTCGGAGCAGACGGCATGTCAAATGCAATTACAGCATGGACAAGAGAGAATGAGCGACCTTAAACACAGGGCTGTAGTCGATCAGGTCTCGCTATGGGCTACATATTGTTTTATGTTCATTTGTCCTTGTGGCTGACTGATAGCTTGAAAATGGATTTGAGCACAGATGACGAGAGAGTTCAGAATAAAGCACACAGGGTGATATTCTTTTACCTTATTTGAAACATATTTGTTTTAGCTGCATGTACAATACAGTATGTGTATGTAACTACGTGCACGTGTAAGATTTAGTGAGTACTTGGTTAATCCTGGATCAGTGTTTGCACGATCTGTAATCCTATTCTGTAGTTTTCCCATAACACTCAACAAACAGAGTAATACTCTGTAATGATTTACACTGATGATGAGACAAAATATTTTGTACTTGATTCTCTACATACATTTCAACAAGCACAAACTAATCTGTTGTCATTTGTGGCTGATTTGCAAAAGGTCTCAGAATTCACTGAGTATGTATTTAATTCAATGTTCGGTGCTGGGATTCGGGACCTCCTGCCCTGAGCTCTAGCATGTGGATCTGCTCTTCAAAGCATCTTTTCTTCTGCTGAGAGACCACATAGACTCTCATGACCACATAGACTCTCATGACAATGTACACCCTTTTAATCCACAGTATGATAAGGATATACATAATAATCTCTATTCTCTCTTTACCCCTTTCTAGAAGTATGTGTGCTCCTGCTGCCTTCACCTTCAACAGGACCTGCCTGTCCATTTATTCACTCCTTCTTTAAGCCTCTGCACTTGTGACACTTCTTCTGTTGCTTTGGATGGTCGCACATGGTAACCCTAAACATCTGCACTTCCCAAAAGCACTTTATGTCCAAGAGTAACCCCTTGATTCAGTGCAGGATCTCACCTAGACACTGTAGAAGAAAACCTGCTGCTGTAATCATAAACATATTCACGATAAGCTCATTCCGAACATCCTTTCAACACCGCTTAACATCTGTATTCTGTAGTGCTTTATAATCTCACTAACCACGGACACCCAGAAGAGGAAGGGTTCTCGGAGTCTGGTTCCTCTCATGACTTCTTCCTCATTTAGTCTCAGGGAGTTTTTCCTTTGCTACCATCACATCTGGCTTCCTCTTTAAGGATATAATTCTACATTCTTATTTATGTAAATCTGCTTTGCAATAATTTGTACAGTTAAAAAGGTATATAGATAAGTTAAAAAGATATTATGTGATAAAATGACATTACATACTCAAGACATTCTTTCACTTGAACTGGAATAGAAGTCACTTTGCTAGCTTACTAAGACAAAAGTCACTGACTACTTATAAGTACTAATAATTTTTAATTTGTTAAACAAACTTAACTTGCAGGCTATCCAAGCCACTTTTTGCCAGAGCATTTTTTTTAATACCTAAAACAGAAATAGAGAAAGCTATATACCGTATGCAACAGATCACACTACCTGGGTACATTATCAGCAGATAAGGCTAAGCTTACTAACGTTTATAGAATGGCGTAATCCAAAGCATCCGGTGATATGACTGAAATTAGACTTTAGTCAGCATTAGTCAATATTGCCTTAACTTTCAAATGAGTAATTCAGTGTTTAGCAAACAGCAAGAACAGCACCTCCCCGCAACTAATAAAACAGACTTGTAGGGAAAAGCAATTAGCACTTGACCAGCTGGAGACTGTGATTGATTTCAGAGCTGGCCGCTCCTTCTGGTTCTTCTAAAGATTTAAAAAATGCGAACGCTCTGCTGTGAGGTTGCAGTAATTACAGTCTAGAAATGCCAAGCTAGGCCATTAGACTCTAAACACCAGACTAAAATGAGAAGGGAAAAATGAAAATCTGGCCAAATCATAAGTAGGTCACGTTTTTGGCTGGGTAAGGGCATGTCCGGACACCACAGAACTCAAACAGCATGGAGTTACTGTAGCTTTCATTAATCTGAAAGCCCTTAGCACACACACACACACACACACACACACAGACACACAGATAAATCCAGGCCCCGACCCTGCAAGACGCTTTTCAGTCCTCTTTTAAATATGAAAGCTGTTCTTGTACAATAAGTGTCTAACAGCTTACAAAAGACGAGCTTTAGCGGCGGATCTATTTCTAGGTCCTGCTGCTTACTGTCAAATGAGTACAGCATGTTGAGCCTGTCCGAGTAATTAATTGCAATTAGGCCTACATCAAAGGACTCCTTGATGCTGGCAACAGAAATAGCAGCAAAGTTTTACAATCTGTAACCCAGTTGGAAAATGCAGAGAAGATTACAAGGAACTGGTTTTCTTAATACGCATAAATGGTTTAGTGGCAGACTTTAAGAACAAAGATTCACAGCTGACCACTTCAGTAAATATCCTCAAAATTAAATAGAGGCTTTAATTAAGATGCGCACATGTGCAGCAGTGGCAAATGCTCAAAACTTTCCCCAACACCTGGATTCAAGATACTCAGCTCTATAGTATGTAAAGCATACACCATTACTTGAAGAAAAATAATCAACGAGGGGGTGGTTTGATGCGGTCAGAGAGTTACGAAGAGTTACTGTTATCCATACCCATTTAATGCCGTGGAACATTGGTGAAATCAGTTAATAACTGGTCTCTAAGTTTGGTGAATCTCCTCACCAAAAACGTCATACAAATCAACTATGCAACATTTATTACCCGTCATGCATAGCTTCATACCATAAAAGTTTCTATGTCAGTTGTTATCATATAATCAATAGCGAATTCAAAAAAGCATTAATATAAACCTTAAAGCTCACACTACTGTCAGAGTTGCTGTTTAAAAAAACACTTCCTGCCCAATCAGAATTGTTAAATCAACAATGCAGTGGAATAATTAAAGATAATGGCCACTGCATCCAGTAAGACACTGTAATCTAAACTCATAGTGACCTGCATAAACACTACAGAGCACCACATTCTGACTGGTCATCTGAGCAGGAGCGAGACAAGTGCAGCTGCTAAACCTTACAGTTTCTGGACGCGAATCATGATTGGTTATTCCCCATCGGCGAAACTCCTTAATTATACGCCCACCGCATTCTTCAAGGCAAGGCCTTCAGGCTCACATATCACCTGTGGGCTGCTGCAGCTGCTCTGCTTTTACACTCTGGGGAGGAAACAGCTGAAAGAAGATGCACAGACAGTGAATACATGTTTAAAAGTATTCCTCTGTCACCATGTCAAGCGAGAAGCTTTAGACTGTATCATCTGCATGCTACAGTATTAAGTGTAATGCAGTAGCTGAAAGGTGTACGGTCATGCGTCTGTTTATATTTCTGCTCAATCAGGCAGAGGTCTACATCGTGCGTCATTTTGGAAACTCTGTAGTGAACAAAGACATAGCTTGTTTCAATGGTACTTTATTATGAAGACAGGTCAATAGGATAATTTGTTTAATGCTATTCTCCACTTTTTGCTAGATTAGTTTTGGATAACAGTCCTTAAGCATTTTTTTTTATTTGAAAAGAACAAAAAAATATATATTTTTAATTCAATATGTATTAGATAATTTAAATACTTTTGCACATGCATTACAGCTATTACATATGGGAGCTGTAATATATAGAGCAAGAGCTCTCCACAGTCCAGGCACTCGCATGCCTCTGCACAACACAGTGACATTATGAACTCTCAGCTTGAGCTCGGAGTGCAATGAGGGCACGTTACTGAGCCCCGGCTGATGAAGTCCCCCACAAAAAAAACAAAAAAAACACTATTAACCATGAATAGGCTTCTATCATTGTGGACTGACCCCAACCAAAGCCAAAGTCCCCTTCCCTCCTCCAAATCACCCCAATGCCCCAAAATAGACCCAAAAGTGGGGGGGGGGACAGAATGAATGAAAAGGGTCTAACAACTAACTTTTTATTAGGTTTGCTCTCATTTAACATGATGGATTTTCACAAAAGCACAATGCACTATGACCCATTTCCTGCACCCCCCCCCCACCTTTGATGAACGTCTGTTGATTTTTCAGCCATTTAAGCTAGACTTAAATGACTTCTTAACCAATCTGACAGGGCTGATGTTCATCAAAAACCTGTGTTCACCATTCAATGTGCATTACATTACTTACAAATCTGTAAACAAGGATGTTGTATGCTCTTAATGTTTAAGGCTAAGAACCAGAGACGGAGAGGAAATGTCTACACTCTAAGCTTATTATGGGTGAAATCTTTGTTTCAGTTCCATTTGCACACAGTAAAATCTTCTCACAAAGTCAAGGTTTACGACTTTTTTTTAAAGAGTGTTTTAGCTGACTTGAAACACAATGATACATACATGGGAATATTCTAAATCATTCCTGAGTTAATAAACGATATTGCTGATCCACTGGAAAGCCCAAATTCCTATTCAGTGAGCAGCTCATCACCAGCTGCTGTTGGGACATGGGTGTGAGGGTGACCAGATGATGGACTTGAACTAAAAAGGAACTGACCGCATGCCATTTACTGGTAGGAGAAAGGAAATGAGCCTGACCCTGCATTGAGAGAGAGGTGTTGAAAGAGAGAAGTCATGCTGCTCTATGAATGAGGCTTACAGATGAGTCTGAACAGATGCAGAACAAACTTTATTACCTATAAAAATGGGTAATGTGACTGAATATAAACATCTCTGCCATACTGGTTATAAAATTCTTGTTAGTCTATAATCTTTTAATTAGAAGAACGCTACTCAGGCCAGTGCAGACAAATGACTGTAGGTCAGACAACAAAAATAAAAATGGAGGTGTTCTGTGACACAGGCCTGTAACACACCACCAAGCTCGCCCTTTCCTGCAATGATTATTTTTGTACATTAATGAATGAAAGCTCTGAAACATTCCTATTATTTTTAATGCAGTCTAAAAGAGCTGCAACCTGGTTGCCCAAATATACAGCCAACAACAGTATATTATGCAGCTCTTAATTATCAGCATTTTTTGCAATTATTTGGTATCTTTGATATTATTTACTTATTATCAGTACAGCAAACACTAAGCATACATACAGCTTGCACGAGCTCAAATTAAGTAACTAATATGATTATATTAAAAGGCATATACCAAACCCCAGATTCTAATTTTTAACCTGCATGCTTTTTTTCCCCCTTACCACAATGTATTGCGTGTTCATGTCTTCTGATCATTGCAGAAAACACTCATCATGATTGAAATACTGTACAAATATTTTAGAACAGTCTATGTGTTGCAGATTTAACTGACAGTAGATAGTAACTCTTCTGCTCTTTCTCTTTCTCCCTCCCTCGCACTGTTTGTGTGTTTGTGTGTATATACAGAGGGCCAGTGCAATCACTGGGAAACAGGTCACACAGCATTGAGGAAGCTGTAGGGCAAACACATGCAGGCTCACTCATCTTAATCATCTTTACACACTATGCAGTTTGCTAGTTCCCACAAGGCCACTCATTAAAAAAATAAAAAATGATAATACTTTAATACAGTAAACCTTCATTCTTGGTTATCTTTTGTTAATGATAAGCCATATTTTAGTTTTGATTATATGCTGATCATATTTTATAGTTCCTGAAAACTATGTATCCTGTTCTGAAGAGTAAAATGACAGTACTAGGACTGGGCAATATGATCTTGAGATATTGATATAGTGATATAATGTAATTGAACGTAACATTGTACACTTTTCACAGTATCATGTTATTCACTGTAAAAAAGACACTGATTGGAGAGTAAAACCTTATCCGTACCATAAAGTACTGCTGAACAAGTACTCCTATACAAATCACCTCTATATGTATATACTCACAATTCTAGTACAAGCACCATCTCGCTGGGCATCTCGTAGACCTCATGCAGGTTGACCACTCGGTGGCAGGATGATGCCAGCTCCAGCACGGCAATCTCGTGAATGATCTCTGCTCTGCAGTCCTGGCCCTTTCTCCTCTTCCTCATGAACTTGGCAGCATATTCTCGACCAGTGCTCTTCTTAACACACTTCTTCACCACTGCAAACTTGCCCCTGAGAGTGAGGAGGTGACAGAGAGATAAAGTGCATTTCGTGAAGTTAGTGAAGCGAGACACACAGACCTCTCACTGCATATTCTGTGTACAACACAAAGGATAGATTCATAAATTCTGAAAAGGTGGGCAGTAACAACATACCAGAGAATGTAAGGAATAATCAAAAATGCTGCAATTTTAAACAAACTCTACTCCTCAAGCTGATAAACCAAGACCTGCTGGTAAGGATAAATTCGTTTGCATTGCATTAGCCATTGTAGGCTACACATAGACCCTTTATTCAGAGTATTATTTCATGCCACTGAAAGAAGAGCTAGTGGGTGGTTAAAAGTGTATTTGGTGGGGGGTGACCAGTTGTATAAGGATGGCACACTTGTTATCCTCAAGGCTGAACGTGCCTTTGTCCTACTTGCATTTTTAAGGAATGAAATCATTAGCTGCCCAAGTCCTCCCTTTTTCCCCTCACAATCAAGTACCCACTTTGTGGTGGGTGACCCACTTTTGGATAGGATGTTTAAAAGGTGAGACTCTCTTTCACACAGACAGTGGTTGTTGCCTGGGGGAAACCTTTTATATTTCGAGATGACATCCCCCCTGCTGAGATTTATTATGCCCTTAGCATCCTAACTAATAATTTGTTTCACTATGGTTATACCAGCCATGATTAAGTTGGTCTCAATGTCACAGGAAAAAAAAAGTAATTTCTATGCTTAAAAAAACCCCAAAACTGAGCAACACAATGAGCCATTCATAATATAGTCAATTTAAAACATCTCAGTGTGAGAAACTGACCTTTCCACTGCAATGCTGTTGATTTAACCTTGTGATAGGCTTGGTGTTCTGTTCAACAAAAAAGAATTCCTTTGAACTGGAAGGTGACCTTGGAAGAAAGCTGTCACCAGACAAATCCCTACTTAAACAAGCAGTGATTTACAATGCAGCAAGCCAGACTTCTGTGCATGTATGACCATGAACACGCTACCTTGCTCAATTCGGCACTTTCAAAGCATGGTTAATGCTCGTCCTCTGAGACACGCGAGTTAGCGATATGATAGATCTTCTCCTTTCAACCTCTAGCACTTTCAAACATGTAAGCAAAGGAAAGTGTTTGCATGGGAGATCATGACCAGAGGAGTGATCGGCAGGGTGCATTTCCTGCTCACAGTTGGATACTGTGTGAACTTGATAGTTCAGTCTTGTCTTTAAGAAATAGCAGAAAGTGACAAACCAGTCATATGTATGCACAGAAATCATGTTGCAGGAACAACACAGCTTGTATCCAGTTGTTGGAAAGATACCAATATATCTATAGGTCCTGTCTTTAAGTTTGCAAACAATATGGCAGTTATCCCATATGCTAAATAGTACAGTTTATAAAGAATCACTTTTTATTTCTGTTGCATATTAATTCCCCCAAATTTTTACAAGGCCCCAGAATTTTATAAAAAAAAAAAAAAAAGCAGCTCCACCATTATCTCTAGGTACACATGATTTCTGAAAAGCTACAGTTATTTATTACTCAAATAATATAGGAATCTCTTCCTGTAATGTCTAACAAGTTTGGAGACACTTGCAAATGGATCATGGGCATTCCTCCAATCGGAATAAATTCCCTTTATAGTCTTAGTATTGCGCATATAGTCTGGTAGGGCTTCTATCATAGATCTCTTGCACTCAGCACAGCTTGTAATGAAGGTAACAGATCGAGAAAAATCTTTGAGTTTATCTTGGTGAGTGTTAGGCATGCAACAGAGTAGGTAGGTTCTATACCATAAAGCAACACATTGTAGTTGATAGGAAGTCTTTCATAATTTTGACACTTAAAAAAAAAGGTTAAGTAAATACAAACCAGAAATATTTAAATGGGAAATAAACTTTGTTTATTAAATTGGTTAAAGTAGTCAAATCAGATGAGTACATTAAAGACAGACAATTAAAGATCAAATCACTGTTCACCTGTAGTAAACAGTGATTAATATTAGTGATTAAAGTATCTAATTATTTAAATCACTAATGTTCACTATATTATAGTATAGCATGGTAAGGCAGCTGCTTTTTTGGTGGAAAGTCATCCCTTGGTCCCTGACAGAAACGGTTGCTGACAGCACTCATGTGAGAATCATAGATTAGGGAGTGGGCTTCAGGGCCCACAGGAAACATCCCCCAATTTTTCAGCCCCATTCTGTCTGCCTCACTTACAGATTTACTACATACAGCTGCCACTGCCTTCCTCTTTGAAACTAGGGAAGGTGGAAGGAAGAGAAATAAATGTCTGATAAATGTGATAAATTGCATCGCGGTGTACTTTTGGAGAGTACTGTTGACATATCTGTAATATTGCTTTACCAAAAATTTTGAATTGGTTAATGATTTCTGAAACCTATTCTAAAGGGTCAAACTCACCCAGTAAAGCACCTGATTGCACTATAAGACACGCTATTAGCTCATTATAAACCGAGAGTGGAGGCAAATCCTGATGTTGTAAGGTCTAGCTGCATAATTGAATATACCAGAGAATTTTTCAGGGTCTGTCTTTAAACATTCCACTCAAAGAACACATTTAATTACATTTATTAATGTCATTAGACCAATTCAAATCAATTCAAGTACATTTTAAGTGTATAGCACATAAAACACTAAATATTGTCATGAAGCAGCATTACAATTCGATTCAAGGGACCAGTCGCAAAGCCTAATAACTATATATAATGAATTATAAAAATTTTATTTCCCCTATAATTGGTGGTTGTGATTCAACGGTCCGAAGCAACCCTGGCGATGCTTGAGTAATTCCACTTTGACACCCATGGTAATACATGAGAGATTTTACATCTTTAAGTCTACTTTTATCCCACCCCAACACACAATCTAAGCAGACCAGTACTAATCAAACTGATTGAGGCTAACTGACATAGGAGCTCTATCGCCTCTTCCGTTTAGATGAAAATCTAACAGGATTTTATTGACCTTGACTGCACGGTTACAGAATGCCTTCACTCCTATGGAAGTGTGCTAATCTGACCCCTGCTGCTAAAGACTGGCTTCTTAAAAACAGGAATGCCAAGTCTGAATGTAATAAAGGAGCGTCTCTAATCCCCTTACATAAAAGCAGCCAGTCCAGAAGTTTGCAGCTAATCAGGCAAAGCATGGCCACTGCTACATAGACCTCCTTGCCATGAGGAGACCATGAGGAGAAACTGGCTTTGAGGTGTAATGTTTCATAAGCCTTGTTTTGTACTTAAAGCTAGCTTTAGTCCATTTAGTACACAAAATGAACTTTTCGGCCAATTACAAGAGGATGATGTTTGCAAGAATGGACAAAACACAGATGCCCAGAACAAGCGGCTTTTGTGTTCTGACCATTTGTTTGTTTAATCAGCTAATTTGGTATTTTCCCACCATTTCTTACCAGCTTGTTCTCCGCATCACAAGACAAGCACCGAGCTGCTCTTCACTCTTAAATTAATTATCATGACAACTGTGTGACAATTTTTTCAGATTCAGAATCATGCAGGTTTGTGTAAATAGCAAAAAAAATAAAGTCGGAGCAAAACTGTAATAGAACTACCCAGCTACCTGGTGAATGATTGGCCAATGACTTTTTCAGAGAACAAACACAGTGTGATACATAATTTTTTTTTTTTATATATATATATATTATTTATTATAGTTTGTAATGCATGTAACCAGCTAACTCTCCATACATCATGTTAGTTATCACATTCTAGCTTAGTCAATTATGCTCATAGGCTACAGACTCCAGCCAAAAATGTGACTGGCCAAGCACACTAGCATTTTTACTGGCATGGTGGACTAGCTAACATATTTCAGACTTGCCCACCCCTGCTTTGGCTAGATAATTCTTACTATTGTGACAGTTTTCATATTCCGCACTCCGTTTATCCAGCAAAAGTGAAAGCTTTAAGCTGCAGGGAAGCAAGTCTGCTATTTTGCACCTACAGTGTCTTTAAAAAGGTTCACAGCATATTTCTGGAGAAGAGTCAGCACATTTTCAAAGCCAATGGCCTGACACAGACAACGTCCTGAAAAAGATGACTTTCATGTGCACAGCTGTAGGGTTGACAGAAGGGCCACAGTCTATATAGGTCTGCAATTCTAGCCAGGAAAGTTACTCCAAACCATCCCAAAATGTTTCTTGACCAACTTATCATTTTTGTTAAATTTAAATTTTTTGCTGGTGGGCTCAACCACGGCAATTTACCACAGCATTAAACAGTGGAACTGTGCAATATCCCAGATCATTACCTTCACTAACTCTTAATGGACAACACGTTTTTGCAAACAGTATGGAATGTGGCATGCGGTATGCTTTGGCAGTCATGTATTTGATACAGAAAAAGGACTAGATTTCTTCTTTTAAACTCCTAGCAATGAAGACACATAATTATTTTCTAGAAATGCTGTACTTATATTCAGAGCATGTGAATCTAAGAGGTTGAATGTGCGTTGTGATGAAATCACATGACATGTCTTGGTCCAAATCTGCAGTCTTTTTGAAAACCTCCAGAAACGACTGTAAAATACTTTGTCTCATTTATGACTGAACTCTATACAAAGACCCCTGACCTGCTAAGTAAGACACAGGCCAAAGCAAAGCTCCTACTTACATTACCATCTAATTATAGAAATATCCGTAACAAACAATACAAAGAATTTATTTTTGAACAGCATTGTTTCATACAGATAGTAGTCTAACCTGTTGAAGAAGATTTGTATTGCAACATTGGTAAACTCTACCACTGACAGCCCTCCATCAACTAGCAGCAATTTGGACAGAAGGCTTCTGATGGCTTTCAAATTAACACAAGAGCACGGACTCTTTCTCTTAAGTAAAGGGGATCAATAGATGACAGTAAGGCTAAAAAGCAAGCTTTAAGGATGCTGACAGATGGACTCAATAAGACTAGAGCTTGGCAAAGAGCCTTTGGCAGGGACATGTTAGAGACATGACGTCAGGGCGGTGACATTCTGACACTATCCAACTGAAGTACATCTCATTCACACTCACTAGAGAAAATCTGTAACAAAGCAAAAAACACTATAAAAATAATATATCACTGAATGTCTGTTCAATGACACAGCTCTGTGACCACCAAGAATATCAGGGAGGACAGCACTCTGCAAATCCTTACAGGATTGTTATTAGTTTACTGGTTTGCAAAAGGTCTTCATGTAGTCATGCAGCTCCATGCTCCAGCTGGCTTGAGACAAGATTTGGCCACCACCTGATTTTTAGATGAAGAAGCAAAAAAAACTTTTTGGCATAAAAACTTATGTTGTTTACAAATTTAATTCAAAATACATCACTCCATCAAATCATTTCGGTTATAATAACAGATGGATAGTTAATAAATGCACTGTTGCCTGTATTTCCTGCACAGTTAATTGTAGGATGTACAGACAAGTGCAAGTTTTCTTTATATATATATATATATAAATCTATATATATATATATATATATATATATATATATATTTATATATATATATATATATATATATATATATATATATATATATATATAGTTTATTCCTATTGTGTGGGTTGATTCATTTAAACCAACAGTTGGATCTGGTAACCCCAAGCTTATTGAAGCCAACTGCATTTATTTGGTACAAAGACTAAATAAATAACTTTAAAAATGCTGCATAAACGAACGCCTAGGCACTAAAGACTAAGATAACACCTAAAATAATGTCTAGCCCCATAACCACATAAATTTTACTTTTCAAGCAGGCCATAATTTGGAAGTTTACTGAATTACATTTGCAGGTTTTTCTTAATGACAACTAGTTCTTTTCATACCGTGATTTATTTGAAATAATCCTCTTTAATAACAATTTTGAGAAGTGAGCTCAACAGAGAAAGCTCTTCATGTGTGTGTGTATACAAATGTACTAGTAATAAAGTCCAGCAATTAAAATTAAGAAACGATTTAAGGTAGAACGGAGAGTTCACCTCATCATAGCTGTGTGTACTTGAGAAATAGAAAACAAGTTTTGCTTGTGTACACTCCAACCGAAGCCTATCAGCAAAAGCGCTGGTGTTTGTGTAGCATTAGTCACCCAGGAAGCAGCTTAGGTTATAAGGTAACTACAGCCACTCTGACAGGAGTATTATAAAAAAAATCTTTATCTTATCTTTATCTTTCCCTTTCAAAATCCCTTTCAGTGAGAGGGGAAAAAGCTCCAAGACTGAAACCAGAGGCCTGTTTACACTATGTCTATGACAAGAGGAATTAATGAACTCTGACATGTGACCTCAACATGGAGAAAGAGGCATCTATTCACACAGTCTCCAGGCACACAGGCAGACAATTTCTGAATACTTTGGGAAAGTGCATTACCTCATCTGTGTCACGGAGAAAGGTTTTCAGATGCGTCTGTGCCCTTTCAGGAACTCTTGCTTCGATACACGGCAGTAATGATGCCAAAAGTAGTGGTGATGTAGTGAGGGCGGACAAATCGCTTCCTTCTGAGATGAAATCTACTGGCTTCTTTCATAATACTGTCAATACTTTGCTGTGCTTAAACTATCTATTCATATCTAGTTTTATATTTGCTAGCATAATGCATCACCAAGCAGTTTATCGGGTCAAGAGGAAATAAAGATGCCGGCCAGACTCACTTTACTTTAGATGTGATGAAGGAACATCACAGCTCACTTCTGACATGTTTGTGATTTATTATCAAAAGTTGAAAACACAAGGTGCTATTTTATCAGCAGCGACTATAAATTTCAGACAGGCTGCTTGTTTATTGTCCTTAGTCTGTATTAATGCACTTAACTAGCCAACAATCTTACCACATGTTATTACAATATGTTATTTGGCCCATTTTATCCCAGGTCAATTAGGTTTCTGGGCAACCAAAACAGAAGTGAGCAGGATGCTGGAGCTTACACTTGCCCATTGAGCTAGCTAATGAATTTATCGTTTGTTCACTCTAGGGAACTCTCCTTGGAAAGTAATCTTGCTGTTTTCAAACAAGCTCTGATGATATTCACAGTTTAAAAACGAAAATCTGTGGAAGTCAGGACTGTGAGATTTTGGGGTCTACTCGAAGACTGCTTAAAGGTCATCTGACAACATAAACTGAATAAACATTGTGACTGCCTCCTAAGGTTTAGCATGGCATTCTCAGTGTGTAAACTATGGGCATCACAGCTTCTTTCTGACACTTGGTGAGGAAGCAAGCATGGCAGACTTGCTCACTAAAAGGCCTCAATAACAAACTTAGCTTTCACATGGGGCACCCTCCCCCTCTCTCCCCTCTTACCATTGCCATGGTGCTCCGCAGATGTTGCCATCGGAGCCTGAGACCCAAACAAAGTGAGAAGTGGAGCAATGATGTCATGGTATCCTGTCTCAGCTGTCAGGCTTGAGACAGATCCTTTCTGTAAGAATAGGAGATGGGAAAGGAAGAGGGGGGCCTGTGGCGTAAGTGAAAGGGACCACACTGCACACATCCGACAGGCCCTTAAACCCCATCCAGAGACGGAACTACACGCAGTGGCCTTGAGATTTACGAGGGAGGGTGAGACATTTTCAGCTGATGACGTGCCACTTTAGCTGATGGCCAGACCAGGAGGAGTACAGGCTGTAAACAAAGCCCTCCCAAATACCTATGAGGTGTCTGACCTTAATTAAAGATGACAGACTCTGTTTTATGAACAGCCACTGAAGGCTCAGATGACCGCTGGGATGCTTTGTGAAAACATCAGAAATATTTAGCACATTTTAGCTAGGGAACTCATTTCTGCTGTCGGATTCTTGGCATGACTGATGAAGTTCCTGTAAAGGTTTTATATGATGAGTCTAGATTTTCTTCACTGGATGAGCTATAAAAACCCAATGGGTACGTCTCAATCAGCTCCCTATGTCGTGAAACCACCGTTCGGGTACTAGCAAGAACCCTGGCTCACTACACATTGGGACACTAATGACTCAATTTCAATCTACATGATTACGCACTTGTGCTGTAAAACAACAACACTGGCATTCAGCAACAACAAGCGGGACCAATATCATGACATTATCTGTCATGTTAAATCATTTCTGCCATGGTATGTTAAGCAGGATCGTAGGCTTGTGGATTTTTTTTTAATCGTCAAATATTTAAAAGAACTTAGACTCAAACAAACCTTATTTCAAATATCAAATAAAGTTTATTACCATAGGTGTTCATTTAAGAGTAACAACAATGATAACAAGCTACTTTTGTGGCCGAAGTTGGCTGAGAGTTTGTCTGCCGATTCATTTAAGCCGACAGGCTTCAGAAAATACGTCATTTTCAGTACGGAGACTTGGAGAGCATCAATGTTCCCTGGTTTTTGTAGTTTATTGTGGGATTTTTTAGGGAGCAAATGTTCAAAAGCACTGGAAGGATTTTGCTATGAAGAGAGTCCTTAAAATGGTCGCCTCCCAGACTACTGAACTAGGGAGCTGATTGAGACGGACCCAATGCCTTTTTTATGAGAGCAAGTAAATATTAGTAGAGCTGTATTACCTGTGACATATTATACAGCTTATATTAATGTTAATAAATGATGACAGATCATTTATTTATTGTGTTAACTTGCAGTTTTGTTACATAAAGTGATCCTTAAAAACATTAACAATATTACTTGTTCAGTGATTACTACTAGCATACCTTAGGGATATTCATCAGCAGTGCTGGAACTGCAAGCATGTACAACAGTCTGTAATTAGTGTAATAAAAAAAAACTTCTAGTAAGTATACTGTGTTAAACTGACAAGTAGCCGTGTAACAAGCAGAACAACAAAGAGCTTCCAATTAGCTTCAGGGTTGGGCTTCATTTTGGGTTTTTTTCTAGCTTTTCATTTTCTTATAGTCTAATCAGCTACAGTATCTCGGGAGAAGGACATAAGCAAATACACACCAACTAAACAGTTATAGTCTGTCGTCCATTAAGAACCAAGCAATGTTATGGTGGACTTACAACGGCAGCTCCACCCGTTACAATGGGAATTTTGTAAGGGACACAAGAACGCCAAAGCCTTTTGTTGCACTGACACTAATCACAGACACTAATTAGAAAAAGTGCTGCAAAATAATTAGAAATAAATGAACTAAGAAGCAAAACCCCCCCTGACAGTTTGAGCAGTTTCATTTAGGAGCTGCTGTGCGCATGGTGCCCTGTGATAAGACTGGTATCCCATCCAGGGTCTCTTCCCTCCTCCTACCCAGTGTTCTCCAGCTAGGCTCTGGATTCACTGGGACCGTGTCCAAGATGAAAGCAGATACTGAAGCAGAGCTAATTCATAAATTTATTTTCAATTCAAATGCAAATAAATACAAATACACAATCCATGGGCTTACACCTTACACAGCACTGAACGTGAAGTAGTCACTGGAGAAAAGTGTCCAGTTTGGAATGACCCTATATAAAGCTGCTGTGATCAATCCCATTTGGGAACGCTCTGCATAGAACTAATCGCTTCAGAATGGACCGCACCTAAGCAGAATCAGCTGTAATGAGAAATCTAAAGACATCTGGATTAAATAGTAGTGCAACTGACCAGAGCAAAATATTAGCTGTTTGCGTGAGGCATGTGCAAAGAAACAGCTACTCTGGAAATAACTGCTGCTTTTTTTTTGTGCAAAATGATAACAGAATTTACAACAACAACAAACAAATCTTGCTGTAAATTGGCTGACAGCAATCAAATAATATCCCAAAATTAAATCACACTACAGCTAGATTTGACATACTACTTTGATAAGAATTGGGATGGATTTCTTTAAACAAATAGAGGAGTTAAGAAGTGTATTTGTTTATACAAAAAAGAAAATCTTTTGATTGCTAGACTAAAACTTTGGAGTGGCTTCAAATCATGGCGGTTGTAATGCTGTCAAATGACAAGCTGCTGTTTAAAGCTGTGTGCCCTGCAGTGTAAGAACTTTGGAACACCAGATATGGCTTACCAAATGTTTGCACACAAAATTACACATCTCGTTTTGCAAAGACCAGTTATCTTAGAGCAAATAAACTTGCGTCTATTCTCTAGCAACTCATAACGTGTTTCAAGTTCCTAGACACCATGCAAAGGCCTTTTAAGCTAAGCACTGCACAACATTAGAGTAGTGATCTGACAGGACTGGGTGTTCCCTGAAGAGTGGAATGCAGTGTGACAAGCCTGCAATTATCCATATTTGTAAATCTTCAAACCACATGACCACTCCGATTTCACCTCATGGTTTATATATGGTGGGTTTTTTTTTTACTACAAAGAAGAATTTTTTCCAATGGCATGGGCCAGTGACACTGGTACAAAAACCCCACAGAAAAATCACTGAAAGCAGGGGTGGACAAATCATAAATACATTAGCTAGTTCACTGTCCACATAAAAACTCCAGTGTGCTTCCCAGGGCCGGAAAACCTAACTGACTAAATTTTTTTTTAACTGTGACTAGCATAATCGTAATAAATTATGCCAAGCTAGCTAGCTATTTAAGTGCATTAACAAATATACCAGGGTATATAAGAAATATATCAGGGTCAGAAATAAACTTTTTTTTTTATTAAGGAGTTGATTTTCAGGTGCATTTATAATCTTTGAGTCTTTTATTAGTAATTTTCCATGGTCATCAAATGACAAATGTGTATATATGCACACACACGAAACCATTTAACTTACAATGACACACACACACACACATATATATATATATATATATATATACACTGGTGAACTGTCATGAACTGAGTGTTTTTTAGCAGAAGATTGCCATCAGCTTGAGTTTGGGATGAAACCAGTACATTTTTCACTAGTTGATATTTCTAAGTGAATTTGGTTGTCTCTGGTTTTTGTGTTGTTTGATGGTGGGTCAGGTGGGTATGCATAGCTGCTTTTATTCTTTCTAATCAAAAATCGCTCCATCTTTGTTGTGCATTAACAACAATCATGTCACGCATATGCAGATATTTCAGAAATCATGTTTGATGGACTGGCGACCTGTCCAGGGTGTACCCCTGCCTTTCGCCCTATGTATGCTGGGATAGGCTTCAGCAGACCCCCGTGACCCTAATTAGGAATACACGGGTACAGACAATGGATGGATGGATGGATGTTTTGAGTAATCGTGAATTACTGGTCTTCATATTTAGTGTTGAAAAACAGGAATAACTACTGGAGCTTTGTTGCCCTTACATTTTAAATAACTGGTGCATTTTTGTGTCAATCTCTGACCGTGAAGTTACTCTGAAACTGTCTGAAACAGATGTGTAACTCTGAACAGGAGTTTCCAACTTCCGAATAGCAGAATTGTCTCCTCAACCCTCAATATGGCTGCTCACAGCATCAGAATGATTTACTCATAATAGGACTAAAATTAATATTTGTATAGTAATATATACACTAGTAACATTTAAGTATTTGTTTTTGGTCATATACATATTTCTTTGTCAAATCTATAACACAGACTATACAGTTCTCCGTTTAGAAGAGGTAAACATACATCACTCATCATGCATGATTTTTGCCTACCCAAAACAAACATGGAGACATTCATGCTTGTCATTCCCCCTCCTAGCTTTGTAGATCAAATGCACACAAGTTAAAAATGACATAATTTCAAGCTGCAAGTTCCCCCTTCAAAGATAAATCGAACGAAGGATTAATTCCCACATAAGGGACGACTTGATTGTAGTCATTATCCTTTCCTAAGAAATGCTCAGGAGTAGCATTGTGTTTGCACGTTTAACAAAAAGCCCAAAAGCCTCTGACTAACATTTGATTTTTATTCATGTATGACCTTCATCTTTATTTCTTTTCTATATGTTTAACCTTGAGGTGACTGTGTTGGGCTAGCATGAGGGTTAAGACTTATAAATGTAATGCTGCACTTTATTATCTTGGTTCTGTGTGTCATCCATGCCAACTGATTAATCAGATTATTAAAAGCCAGTGTGTGTAGTGCGGCAGGGGGTGGCTTTCTGAAAGAGTGGTATGGATATAGAGTTATCATCTGAAGCACAGCTTATTTTGTTTAAATTACAAAAGGAACAAAGAAAAACTTTGGGTGAAAGTCAGTAGTATTTTATTTTTCTTTCTTTGCTTGTTGAATGATGGAAGAAGTAAAATACTAACTGACCAAGCAAAGCAGGCAACTACTTTGAATATAATAATAATAAAAAATAACTTAAAATATAATAAAAATAATTATAAAAATTCTTCTTCTTATTATTATTACTATTAAGAGTAATACTAAAATAAAAATAAATGAGCTTAGTAATATTTCCACCCTGGAAAGCCTATATTTTTAACTATTTTTGTATTTGCAGTGATTGGTTAGCTTTTGCTACTATGACCTTAATGCTCAGTAGTCGAACACTGGGTTGTATTGTCATCATGCTTCATAGGCTCCAGACTTGAGAAAATAAAAATAAAAAATACCATTCTCGAACCATAAATCTGTTTTGTTGAGCATGAACACGGTGAAAAAGTACCAATTGACGTTCTTAACAACTCTGCACATGACTGATGGTTTTACAGTCTGGCTGTAAATATGTCAATTAGCCTAATCCCAGGGGTCAGTCGAAAATCCAGACAGCCTAACATTTCCTCGCCACTCAGCAGGGACCAGCATGGTAGATCATTAAACCAGACTTTTTAGCACCATATACAGTACAACATTAAGGCCTTTTGTTTCAAGCCAGCCCAAGCATACTAAACGTACCCACAGTGACAGATGTTTGAGAAAGATCTAGACATATTTATTGTTTTTTGGCTAGAAACAGTTAATACAGTGGAGAACAGAGTTTGTTGTCTCCTCTTTTACTTGATATGCACTTATAAGGCTCTATTGCAAACTTTTAAATATATTCAAAGTCCTAGAATGTTTTCACTGTTGAAATTCCTTTAGCAGACTCTGAAACCTTACTTTAAAGCTTTCAAGTCTAAAAAAACACGATGTTGGCCCACACGTGTCATCCCAATACAGAAATTAGACTGAATGATGACTGGAAGGCCTGGAAAGAAAGGCTAAGAGACTTCCAATGTTTTATTCTTTGTCCTGCCCAAAATCACAGACAATGCTCTTCTTCTTGAATGAGTTTCAGCTGTGAAATTTGCATGTCTTGCACTCAGAGCTGCCTGGCTTAGAAGACAGCCCGCAAGCAATGATACAGACGAGGACCATTAGGCTGACTCGTGTGCCTCGAAGCCACAAACCATCTGAACAGAACTTCTTTTTTCCCCCCCGTCACATGACCGAGCTCAAATGCAATGCATGCGAGGATAATTCAGGGTTTCTTCTTTCTTGTACCAAGGGAAGATGGGGTGAGGTTAAGACACATCGTCTGTAAGATGTGTCAAGTCACTACATAGCAAAAGCCACACTGGAAATTCTGCCTTACAGAATTTCTTCAGTGTGTGAAAACACTCTAAACCTTCCTACAGTACCTTTAATCCGTACTAATAAATATATCTAATGGACACTGTGTAATAGGATGCTATGGTAACCAATCCATGACATCAACACTGTGTTGTTATTTCCATTGCCAGGTACAGTAACTAAGTAACAGTGCTGAATTTGAATACCGGTTTTGCCCGGGTACTAAGAGTACTCAGCAGGGATATTCTGGTGGAGCTAGAAAGTCAGCATTTCCCAAATTAAATTATCGGTAATTTGTCATTAATTTTACGATATACATCTATGTTAAAATAATCAACAATGGTCTGGTGTCATATGGCATTCAGGGCACATTCCTGCCTTATGTCCACTGTTCCTGGGATAGGCTCCGGATCCACCACGAACTAAAAGTGATTAGTTGGTAAAATAACTTTGCACATTTTCAGTATTATGTTACTCCACCAGCACAAGTCCCCACCTCTAGTCACGCACATCTTCCTAAGATCTTCTACAATCATATATACCTTTATAAACCTACCTGATAAGGGAGAAAATTATCTTTGAAGCCATAACATTTTCTAAAACCACTACTGGTTGCTTTTAAATGAGATACGCTTTTTTTCTTCTTGATGAAACATAATAAAGCCGATCCTTATTGCCAGATAAATACTGCAGCGATGACCTGAACCACTTAACCGGCAGTGGCTCTTCGTGTCCGTGTCTGAGGCAGCAGTGACCCCACAGTTGTCTTCATAACTGAAATTCACAATCAACTCCATGCAAATACCAGAGATAAGAGAAACTGTTTCATGCATGAGTTCTGAAAAATTGATTCTTAAAAGAAAATAGTTCAGATGCTTCAATCACCTAAACCTGATCTTTACAAACAGAACTCTAACATAACCGCCATTTTTTTTAAAACAAACCTCACCAAAAAGGGCTGATGTGAGCATCATCATTTTGCAAAAGCATATATTACAAAACTGAATACCAATATGTCCTACAAACACTTTTCAACTACAAACCGAAATTCCAAATAAAATTAACCGCCTACCAGAATGCTGAATATTACAATAGCTGACAAGGCAAAATAGGAAACCAGCAAAGAAACAATCAATGCCATTAAACTTGGTTGACTTGCTCACCTGAGTGTGAAATCGCTTAAACAATGCGCTCACTCTTGAAGAACCTCACACTTGTTAAACATGTAAAGCTTTGTCCAGAGATCTGTGTATGGTAAAGTTTGCTGGGTTCATCATGTTGCTTCACTTCTTCCGTCATTTTTTTGCATCATAAGGTTAAATTTACAGTTTATAGACAATTGTTATCACAATTTTTCTTGTCTACTTCTGTTCTGCTGTCCTATCTAGTTAGCATGCACTGTACTGCGCATTTACTGGATATTTTGCATGAACTGTTATGCATTCACACTGAAAAACGGTCCTGAAGAAACAACCGGACATCTTGGTCCGGTGTATACGCGTTACATAGAGCCGTAGTTCAAGACGTCTATGAAACATAAAAAGGAACCTTGAGTTCTGAATAACTTTTTATGAGTTATTATGTCCATGCTGCATGATGTCTGCTGAAATCCAGTGAATTAAAGTGGGCTAAAAAATTTTTGAAAACCCTCCCTGGTTGTTTGGAAGTTGAGTCATGTCAAGTAGACTTCTTTATGGGTTGGATCGAAACGTTTCACCACTTCATCCCAGCAGCTTCTTCAAGTCTGTAGAAGGAGTCCAGTTGACATGACTCGAACCTCCAGATAACTGAGGATCTGCACAGAAACTCCCTGGCTGTGGATAATAATTGTGGAACAAACGAAATATAATACGAACACACTTACAGCAATTTTAAGGTGCCTAATATTTGCATGTTTGCATAATAAATGTACTAAGAAGTCCCTGATTGTTAAAAAACAAACAAACAAAAAGTTGGATAACTCATGGTATAGAGGACTTAGAGTGAAAGTTCACTTGATGTTGTTTTTGTTGAAAGTGTGGTCAGAATCAAGGTTTAAATCATCATGCATGGGTACATCGGATTGTGTGACTCTCTCTCTCTCTCTCTCTCTCTCTCTCTCTCTCTCTCTGTGTGTGTGTGTGTGTGTTTACCTGCCCAGCTCTTTCCCCGGGATGAGAGTGTAATACTCGGTGAAGGGCTCTCTCTTGATCACGCTGTGGATGTCGCACAGTAAACCGGACCGACTTTGGCCGCCTTCATGCCACCGGCTCCGGTTTCTCGCCTCGACGGTCCGAGACGGGCATTCAGGAATCATAACGGCGAAATAAACACTGCTATAAAGTGTAATTTACCGGTTAATGCACTTCTGGACGCTTCTAACAATAACGACACGCCAACTCTGTGAACTTTGTTCTAGGTAGTTAGTTGTTAGTAGTTAGTTAGCTGGCTAACCGAATTAACCAGACCAGCTGACTGTAACCGACAAATTGAACCGAACACAACGCCAGCAGGAGTTTAACGAAACGGCAACTTTATAATAACAAAGTAACCTCCGAAACTTTCATTTTGGTTGTGAAGTGTGTGCGTATCCACTACAGAGTGATGAGTGGTGTATGTTGTAGCAGCTCTCTCTCTCTCTCTCTCTCTCCTGCAAACACACTTTGATTTCCGTCTCCGTGGTAACAGCCTTGATTGACAGGCAGTTCAGCCAGAGAAGGCGGGGCTTTTGTAATCAGGGTTTCCCTCAGGCACTGGGCCAAGATGTCAAATGTTTTCACCAAGACAGATATTTAATGTTCTTTTTTGGAATGTAATTTAGACTACACGATGTGAAAATGATAATGGTCGCAAATAAAAACATACGAAATGCTTAAAAGCAAGGAATAGTTGCAATAATAACAACAACTCACGAATAGTAACGCGTTTATTGGTAACCTGGATGCGTTAAGGTGCTATTTTCTCCCCACACAACTACACATTTTGGGGTCAGGGGCTAAATTAAGCATGAGTTTTTACATGTTTTATGTTATAGTGACCAGACCAGATAAGGTCTGCGTGCAAAAACTGCAAATGAACAAATCATGCAAATACGCCCCCTGCTGGTGAGAGTGGAAATGATGCATCTGTATTGCAGGCAAGTTCTCTCTAGAGTAAACAAATAGACCTACTGAGCCGTTTTCCAGTATAAAAAATATTACTGATTAGTTTTCATCATCATCATCATGAGACATTTTGTGGGCCACAGTATCATTCATTCATTCATATTCAGTAACCACTTTCTCAAACATTTCAACAAACATTTTTTTTGCAGATTCTGCAAGGCATATTTAGACTTATGACCTCAACTGTAAGAGGTCAAAATATTGAATTAATATTGGTGTTTCTATAACTATAACAATTTCTATAACTGCTTCATCCTGGTCAGAGTCACTTCAACACACAGAGTGAGCATGAATAAGCACCAGATGGGACACCAGTCCATCGCAGGGCACTATGCACAGCACTTAAACACTCACTCACACCTAGGGGCAATCGATAGAGGCAACTGTTTTCACTACTGGCCTGTTTTTGGAGAAGGGAGGAAACCAGAGAACTGGAGACACAGAGAGAACATGTATGCAGAAAGCAAAGCTCAGGATTGAACCCTAGAGCTGTAACCGGCAAAACTACTTCACAGCACCGGAGTACTGCCCTATTGATGATCTACAGAATATGTACTAAGTGTGTGTGTGCGTGTGTGTGTGTGTGTGTGTGTGTGCAAAATAGAGCTGGAATAGAGGTCAAATATTTAAAACAGAATAGAAACAAGGAAAATATACTTTGCAACACTTATAGCCCATGTAACGGTTTAATGTTGGGTAGCTGATAGCTATTCCAGATCTGGAGAGTGTCAGTGCCAAGCACATTACACACACCCTTAACCACACACTAACACACTATTCACATCTAAATAATGTTTCACTGTGCACGCAAAATAAACAGGGGTGTGGACAAGTTCCATAATATTAAATGGTAAATGTTAATTTATAAAGAGCTTTTTTATTAGAGGAACGCAATTTAAATATAGTTGTGAGTTACACATTTCAATAATTCAGTGCATTACAGGAATAGATCATAGGCATTAGTGTAATGTTATTAAAACTCGTCTGTAATTTATTAATGGTCCCTTCAAAAAAATACAAGAAATAAATAAACACAAGGTGTACCCAGTGAAATAAACTATGAAACATTGTAAGTAATGAATGACATCAATTCACATTACCATCAGTCACCGTCATCTGATCCCACTCATGCTAATAATAAAACAAAACAAAACAGCACAATAAAAAATAAAAATGAACCAAGAAACTAAAAATATATAAATGCATTATCATTATCATATGAAACCGAAAGCACAAAATAAACATATTAAGACAGTAAGCATATGTTCTGTATATACCTACAGGTAAATACTAGAGATTCGATTTCAGTATCAGAGGCCATACTGGAAATTGTATTAAATCTCTAGTTCTCAATATCTACAAGGGTTAATATGGATATCTATGTGGTCTCAGTATTGTTCATTGCTCTAAATAATCATGGAGGTACAATGGCAAAAGCTCAGAGGAAAGGAAAAATAACAATGTTAATTAAATGCACTGCTTTATCAAGGCTCCTTATGTTCATTGCATATTCCATTTTTTTCCCCCAGTCCTGGGCCTGCAGTTTGGCATATTTGCAATTTGGCATATAATGAATACTAGTATCAGAGTGATATTCCGTCTGTTTTATCTGTTTTCTTGGCTTTGCACATTTTAAATTGTTGAAACATTTGAAAGACGCGATTGAGAAATAAAGCAATAACATCACGCCTTTCACTGTGCGTCTAAAATCATCTGATGAACCACTTATCTTGAAAGAATGCTCAAGTGAAAACACTCAAGAAGTTATTTTGGAGTCAGAAATACCAGAGCATCCTGAAGAGATTAGCGTTTAAGATGCTAATCTGGGTATACTGTAAATTCCCTTACATCACCTAGATCATCCTGCTGTCTTTTTACCTCTATATCTCCTGGAGTGAGAGGACACTGACATGAGATTCTGACAGAGAATTGTGACAGAGCTTTAGAATTTCAGTCTGCTAGCTGAACTCATGAATAGACATCAGTATATAATTTTATATTTAGTATTCACATCTGATTATTCAAACGATGTATTATTTGGGATTTTTGTGGAACCCAGCATTACAGCATTACTGATAAGACAGGCAAATTGTATGGACGCTATAAAGAATTGAGGCTGATGTCTTTCTAGCCCAGACTGTAGATTCAGGCAATGTGAACAAAGTGGATGATTTACTCTATATTCCCTTTTCCCCTTGAAATGAATTTTGCATATAGATTAAGCACACACTATCCAATCAAAGTACAGATGACGTGAAAGGGTTACACCTTTTCTGTTTTATATTCTGAGGTCATTATGAACTTAAAATAGGTTAGA
Organism: Hemibagrus wyckioides; assembly: GCF_019097595.1. Classification (NCBI taxonomy): domain Eukaryota; kingdom Metazoa; phylum Chordata; class Actinopteri; order Siluriformes; family Bagridae; genus Hemibagrus; species Hemibagrus wyckioides. The sequence continues at coordinate 25,623,922 of NC_080710.1, read as the reverse complement.
ATGCAGCAGCCTAGCTGTCTTTAAGTGTGTGTGTGTGTGTGTTTGTGTGTGAGAGAGAGTAATAAATGTCCTCCATATTCTTATTATTCCATCAGTGAAACCCAGTGATATAATTCCCTGCTCAAATGAACAGTTTCTTTGTTGAGCCTATTGATAGAAATTAAATTTGATCTTTCCAATCTAAAATCACATCCAGCTGAACGGGTCACTGAAGAGGTGTTAGTGATAGAACCTGAGCTCTGGATGTTATTCATATCACAGTGATTATGTGTGTACATCTTCCCGTTATCTCAGTGTCAATCATTTTCACTCATAAACTGGTCATTTTAAATTAGAGTGATAAAAAATAGAGGGAATGTTAACAGAGCTTTGACTGTAAGTTGAAGATGTTAATAGATGTCACGTCCTCTTACAGTATGTAGGCCATTGGTCAGGTGAGCTTTATCCTTCATGCACAATAACAGCATATCAGTAAGATAAGGTCATAAAACGCCTCCTTAGTAACATGAACATTAGCACGAGAATTCAGTCAGATATACTACCTGGTAGGCTGGATGCAGGTTTTCACTATGTACTAATACTGTATTTCCCTTCCTCAGCCGCATAATTATAATAATAATAATACAATATGTACAATATTTCCATTATGTATACTTCATGCACTTTCAGTTAAACACACAAAAAAAAACAATCCCAGATGAATGCTTTGATGGATTTCATTAGAAAATAGCAGTCTCTTGAAGGTCAAAGCACAGTATTTTTTAAAAAATATAGTCAATGGATCGGTCACTCCAGACCAAAAGTGCTTGTCTCCTCCACGGCGATCAGCAGTTTCTCATACAACATGGTGTACGAAGGGTACGGGGGCAAATCCAGGCGGTTAAAGCATGTGTGAGCCCTGCGAGAAAATGAGGGGGGAGGACAAACCACAAGGTCAAGGGTTAAGCAAGTGAATTTATGCAGGAATGCAGGATCTGCATCAGTTCTCTTGTGCATTAAAAATTATATATAAAAAGACAGATATTCAGATCCTTTCTCATGTTATGTGAGGAATAGTGAGTGTATAAAATCAGCACTTTTCAGAAAGGTTTTTGTATCATTGCTATTAGCATGTACAGCAGCTTGCATAAGTATTGACTCAGTATTGAAAGTTTCCATGCTGATGTTGCGATGGTGCTCCACTGTAGTTTCATAACAATGGGGATGAATACTTAGGGAATAACATTTTCATTTGTAAATCATTTCGGAAAACTATATTCCCCTCTGTATTTCCTTCTCCACTTTCCTTTTTTCCTCTGTATCTCCTGGCTTGAGAGGACAGTGACATAAGATTACTGTGTCAGAGTAATGTGACTGTGCTTCATAGTTTCAGTCTGCTGCTGAATTGTTGAATGGACATCAGTATAAGCTTTTATTTTTTGTATCCACATCAGGTGATTTGCTGTTAACAAACAACAAGTTGGATTATTTGGGATTTTTGTCAAACTAAGCATAAGAAATACACGGAATAGTATGAAGAAGTGAACTGATTTCTTTCTAGCCCAGACTGTAGATTCAATCAAGATGGATTATATACTTTATACCCCTGTTCCCCTACTAAAATTCATTGTTTATATAGACTAAACACACACTGTCCAATCACAAATGACACATCGTTCTTATTATGCCATCAGTGAGCCCTTGTGATATAATCTAATGCTCAAATTAACCCTTTCTTTGTTAGGTTATGGATAGAAATTAGATTTTAGATCTAATATGTCCAGCTGTCACTGAACAAATGGACTATGATGAGATCTGAGAGATGGAACTCTATTTGGATCACAGTAATTATCTCTTGGGGTCAAAAAAAAATAGAGGTGAATACATCTGCAATAACAGGGGTGAATACTTTTGCAAAAACATTTTATTTGTAAATAATTTCAACTTTTATATTCTAGACAATTCATTTTGGCAAAATATGTATACACTGCTCTGGAAAAAAAAATAAGAGACCACTGCCCAATCTCCAGATTTGAACCCTATTGAAAACCTCTGGAATGTCATCAAGAGGAAGATGGATGGTCACAAACCATCAAGCGAAGCTGAGCTGCTCGCTTTTTTGCAGAAAGAGTGGTATAACGTTCCCCAACAGCAATGTGAGAAACTGGTGGAGAGCATGGAGCCAAAACACATGCAGATTGGGGTTATTCCACCAAATACTGATTTCTTAATGTTATTTAGCCAAAGCATTAACACAATTTGTTTACAAATTATTTGCACTTTGTTTTATTAAAGCTCTGCAAATACTGCATGATCTTGGGTTATTTTGATGTGTTGTCATTTCCTTTAAATATACACTCGAAATAACAATAGATATATTTTGAATTTAGGAGAAATATTGTCAGCAGTTCACAAAAAATGAAACAAAACTGTTCATCTCACCAATACATGAACCTGTATTGAATCATGATATACAACGACAGTTAAGTCTATTTCATATCCAGGTTCTAGAAAAATGTGGCAAAGTTGAAGGGGGTGAATACTTATGCAAGGCGCTGTACAGTGGTGTGTATTAAGCTGAACATGAAAAAAGCGCAGCCGTTTTAAATGATAATATGTAAAGCTGAAACTAGCTTTTCCTTCATATTGCACTGATTCAGCTCAGTCTTTGCTGACACCCGTCCATGCCATGCCAAACGCAAGTCGGGTTCTGTGTGTGACAGTGAAATCTGAACTCAGTGCAGCATCGACTGCTGACAGTGGCTCGCTTTTGATCCGCCGCCTCTCCCTTTTGTCGGTGCGGCTCTGTGAAAAACATTTCAAGGTGAAACTTTAGATGCATCAGTGAAAGCTTTTGAAACGGGCAATTTTAGGATGACACACTTTGTCATCTCAGATAACTTTATTTAAAAGTCTAAACAGTGTGATAAGAGCGGCTTCTTTGAGTCTCCGCTGAATGAATGACTGGCTCGCTTCATTTTTCCCAGGGAATCATCAAAGAATGAGGCCAATAAACAAAACATCAATTCAATTTCTTTTGATCCCTTGAATATCTTGAGATGAAGGATTTTGTAAAGAGGTTGGCATGACTTGAGTAGGCAGTGATGTGTTGAATATGCTCCTTATTCCCAATAGTAGTCTGGTACTTCTTGCTTGGGCGATGGACAGCTATCGGGAAGAGGTGTGTGTGTGTGTGTGTGTGTGTTGTGGCACCAAATGGAACAAACAAATGGAAAACAACCACCAAATAGAAACTATATTTATATATTATAGTTATAGTTTGAGTTAACTCAAAATATTCACAAAAACAAAACAATATGCTATGGATCATTTTATTAGATATACAGTATGTGCAGGGAATATTACATGTATGAAAACTCAATTTATTTATTTATTTTTACATAAAGGCTGACAATTAACAGGTGTATATCTATTTGTAGGTAATAAAAAAAACAGTCTTATTCTTTCTAATTCATTCTGCCTTTAATTGTTTAAGTGGAAATTATTTATAAAATGTTTTTTTTTTCTTAACTCAGATAAATTGTATTTGTGGATACACTATCAAACGTGGCACTTCTATTTCTTATGGCCTAGGAGAAGATAACCTTTAGCTTCAGAAAGCAATATAATTTGCCCCCCCACCAGCCGCCCACCACAACCCCCCCCCAAATTTTAACCTGAAGCAGCACTTTGTGAGTTAGAATGAGAAATGTGAATCTGTTTCTCTTCTTTCAGGTCGAGAAACTGATTCGGGACATTTACAAAAGATGTAAAATGCGCTTCAGAGTGAAGGGCTTCTGTGATCATGCTGTGAGTGAACACTGTCCTGCAGCTAGAGAGGACATGTGAGAGTGATTCAGCATGTATCACACACTTAATCTCAACTCAAACACCTCTGGGCTAAGAGCTATTTGTACGTTATTGAGTATGAGTGAGTGGGTGATTTTATGGAAGACAAAACGGCCGCTTGTTGCACATACTGCTGATATATGAAAATCTGAAGAGATATTGTACAAAACTATTCTAGAAACCGAGAGCTTAAATGGCTCTATCTGACAATTATGTAAGAAATATCATGACAAACCAGGCTGTTATATGAAAATAATACATGCTGGGGTGGTGGGATACAGCTTGCTCCAAAGAAGAGAGCTGTTATTATGCCAAAATGTATTATTCTCATATAACCTTGCGGCCTGAAGTGTGTGATTCTTCTTATACCACAGCTATTGCCCAACAATTACAGTGTTTAATTTATGTCAACATATTTACAATATATAGTGAGATTTAATCTTACAGAATGTCAAGGAGACAAGTTAGTTCCTGTTCTCACTTACGTTATAACAGTGACAGATAACCACTTAATTTCTCACCATTCTCTCTCTCTCTCTCTCTCTCTCTCTCTCTCTCTCAAAACCTAAAAATCTTTCCTTAAAGACTTTCCTTTGAAAAGCACCGTTACTTTTTCAGAATTGATGCCTAAGACTCCTTTCATAACTGTTAAACGTATAACAAAAAACCCACAATAATGATTCTACTTTTTTCTTTGTTAAAGTTTTAAAATACATTCGTTATTAGTCTTCATTTCTATGAAATGCCCACTGTATGAGCTGTGTGTGATGCTATAGAAAAGACTACACAATAATCCTAACATTCCTAATACAGCAGGAACGATTGTCGATTGCACATAACGCATATCTCCTGACCAATCAGATTCGAGAATTCCCCATGCTGTGGTATCAGGCACTTTGTACAACAAAGCATCTGAATTTGTGAATCAGAAGTGTAGATTTTCTACAGCATCATGGCTTGGACAACAGGCTATAACGAGTGACAGGTTTATATTTATGTGTTTTGTTATAATACTGGATGTTCTCATTTCAGAAACAGCTAATTTACAGGAACTTCCATATGATCTAAGTTTAATAATAAGCATAAAAAAAGCATATTGTTATTTTACCCTCAATAGTTCCATGTTATTTATAAACAACGCAAATAGAAATAGGTAAACAAATTTGCTTTTCAATTTCATAATGGAAACTTGTTGTTTTTCCCCTGACTATTAATGTGAATAATTAACTAATTAACTGAAGTCAGCTAGAGCTATACTTTATATGGTCTCATAATAGCACACACAAATATGAACATTCATGGTAACAATACATGCCTTAAAATGCATACATTTCCACAGCCGGTTTTGTCAGCTAACTGTCAGCAAGGTGACATATCTGAAAGCTGCGTTTCTGAGTCACTGGAATGTTGTTGAAGCCCAAAACACAAGGTTTATCCGAAAACGCTATCTAGCAGACACACCTTGCAGAAAAATTCATAACAGCCCCAGGAACTTTTGCATTAATGTTTTGTCATACCTGGGTAGAGAGGTGATCTTGCCCCATTTCTCGATGCAGAAGCGGCGTGGGCCATTGCTCCCACGCAGGGCTGCGAAGCCCTCGTAGGGCACGCTGGACGTACCCGTCACAAACTGCAGCAGCCGTAGCCTCTGCTCGTTATTAAAGTGCTCCACCACCGCCCAAAACCACCGAATCACGATGTGTCCATCATGGTAGCCTGGATGGAATCATTGATTAGAGAACATGCTCATGATTGAAATGTGTTAATGTGGACTTGAAAGGTTAGCAGTGGTGTCACAGTAACGAATGTGGTCATTCCAGCTCCGAGGCACAAGGTTCAAGAGAATACCACTGAGGTTTTTATTACCAATGTCAAAAATTCCACTTATGGCAATAAACTACGAGTGAGACAAACAGCTGGCTTGTTTTGGCAGCAAAGGTTGGACAAGGTGTGTTGGACTCTAGATTGATTGACTGCAGATGTCTTGAGTAAAAGCGGGTTAAATGGCTCAAATGGAGCAGATAATTAGCATGGGCAATTAAGAGCTCACGCTGTAATAAGGGCCAGATGAGTGTTTTGGCAATCCCACCACAGCACTCTTGGAGGTTAATGAGTTATGGATGTTTTCGAATATTTTTGGCATGGAATGTCATCTGCTTCTGCTGACATTTAGCCGGGAAATAAACAGCTCACAGAACCGAGCCTGTGCAACAAGATAAATATCAGTGTCACTGCTTTTTGACAGCTCCTGCTGCTGAATCATGACATACATGAATTAAATATTTAAATGACTGTTCCTTTCTTGGTGACCAACTACTGTGACAGAGCACAACAATGGTATATGACAGTTTAGGAGTATGCTTCAGCTCTGAAGTGTCAATGCCAATATATTCATCAAAGCAATACACTCTCACCTCCTCTATACTCTGTGTTGGACCTCCAGTCACTCAGGTCAATTTCTGCTGTTCCCGCAATGACCAGCTCCAGCTCCCGAGCATCAAAAACCGACACCAGACGGGAATCTACCACCTGTTCAAAAACATATCTGGTACAGTTATGCATTCCTACATGTAAGATATTGTATTTTCATTTTTTCAGTCAGGGTTCTTTATTAACAGCTGATGTCCCTGGGTTAATGTGGGTCTGTTAATTTATTAAGTAAAGAAAAAAATAATAATGCTGAACACTGTTACAGGAAAGTTATCAAAGACAGAATAGGGCACTGGGGTTATTTTCCAATAACATGTTATATTACTCTGGTAGAAAATGTAAAGCTTTACACGTGGAATGCACTGATAGAGGAGGCTTCTTTTTAAGAAGCTAAATCTCTTTACAGACTCTACATAATATAATTACATGTTTTTTTTAAAAATCCATTTACATATATTGTCTGTCATATAAGCCAGGCTATAAGCCTGCGTGAGTTGCTAGAATGCATTTATATTAACCTCTGATTTATCTTGCGGCAAGACCTACTGAGAAAGCTGCTGTTCTGACCAATCAGGATGGAGGACTTGATGACAACAATAATAACAACAATAACATATTATGGCATATTAACCCATATAAAATAAATAGCTAAAGATTCATATTGGTTTCTGCTACTGTTGCAGGAATGTCAACTGTTGGTTTGTTTTCAATGTGTTAATGTACCTCATAGAAACCCCGAACCAATGCTTCTGTCTGCTGCACCACCCCTCTCTCCACCCTCCACTTGGCCATTCTCTCAATGTACTCCTTCTTGTTTTTCTCTGTAACTTGGATGTTGGATCCTCCTGACTTCAGCTCCCTCTCTGTTACCTGTGTACGTAAGGCACTGTTATATTGCGATGTGGAACATTTCTGAGATTCTGAGATCATTTGTCATAGAAGTTGTTTTCATGTTAAATCAGATACACCAATAACTGAATTGGGTTAATGCATGCGTTACCTGTCCAAAGACCTCCTCATTCACAGTGAAGGTCAGGTCCAGAATGTCTGTAATATCATTATCTTTCATCCACTGCAGGCTCTGGTGGAACTCCTCATCCAAGTACTCTAAATCACTCAGATCTGTCGCTCTGTACAAAATAAAACACAAACAATATTTGCATGCATGTTAATCTACTGCTATTAAAGTGTAGTTTAAATGCTAATCTAGACTAGGGGTATTCACATACAGTTTAAAGGCCCTTGTTTACAAAGCTGTGGACCCATTAACAATTAATTCATGGCTATAAACAGGGGTGATTTTAGAGCTTGAGCACCACCTCAGCAAAGGCCCCCCAAGAATTTTACAAGACCCTAGGATAAAATTCCAAGAAATTAACAAGCTAATAAGATTATAAGTGTTATAAAATGAACAAGCTCATGTTATTGATCAAATCTTTTCCAAGGCAAATTAGATCTGGAGCACAGGATGTCCTCATTAAACTAAATACAAATTCACATAATACTCATTAACACAGTGATAAGCCCAGTAGTTACAGCTCCTCATCCTCAGCTACGATGTCATATTCTGAATTATTGTTTGAAATGTGAAGGGGGATGAGATGAAGAGGATGCGCTGGATACTTTCACTTCAGCTGCTGTTATAATCAGCCTTCATGTATCAAATAATTAAAAATGATGTGAATTATAAAATTCAGTGAATAGGAAAACCAATTTTCAGACCTATCTACTGTAATCTACCTTTATTAGAATCTATCTGCACAGCAAAAAATTTCTGGGGCTTATTCCTCAGTAAAAAGGGTCTAACAATACCTCTGTCTACAAATAAGACCTTTAAAAAAGTTTATGTTTTATTTGGTAACAGTGCTTTATGTTATTACTTTTCACTAGTACCATGGTAGTGGTAGGGCTCTTAACAGATGAGATACATTGGAATTTGATGCCTTGAGGATAAACACTTCCTTTCCTGTCCATTTATCGTAAAAAATATTTTGTCATCTTTTTTTAACAAGCTATTTTGCTAGTTCAGTAATCTAATCAGACAAGAGACGATAAAGAAAACAAAAATAATCTCCCAAAAAAGAGTACCACAACCTGCCAATTAACAAGCCAAATAAACAAATAAAATTTTAATAATAAATTATTTAAAGATAAATTATTTTATTTTAGAGTTTGGTTATATATTTAAAAAATGAACAATATTTTTAATCAATTTTGCATAAAGGATAAAGGTGACATTATTGTTTTTTAACACCATTTTAACCTAATTTCTTTCTTTTTTTTGACCCACCCGCGGCATTGTAGGGCTGCAATCAAATGACCTATTACAGGATAGCAAACAAATTTCAAAGGACTTCCTCTGACACACATAAAGGCATCTTTTTTTTAAATTTTATGCCACACAAGATGCCGCACCAAAATCATAATTGAGATAATCATAAAACATGTGAGATAGATATGCTTAATGTGTGCTAAGGAGAAGACTCACAGTCGAAGCAGAGCCTTGTAGAAGGGCCTGGTGAAGAATGCATCCAGTAGGTACTGATGAATCAGTGCCAGGCCCAAAATACGTCCACTGAAGCGGAACCTGCAGAACAGGACAGCATTAGTGAGCACACTTACCTCACTTAATGCTCTTATACAAATTTACTTACTTAGGTACTGCACTTGGTACACTTCGATCTGACTGGCTTGCTCTTACCTGTAATCTATATTATATAAAGGGTTAATACACTATTATATTAAGGCATTTCCTGGCTTGCTATTACGTCAGCTAGAGGTAGTCATCTACCATCAGGGGTCTTTCCCCATATTAGTCACAATATAGGAACATTAATAGACATAGGCTTGTCTAACTTTTTTGTAAGGCAAATAGTAAAGAGGAAAAGCAAAATAAATGTAAGAAACCTAGCATAGTATTTCTGTTTTCAATCACTAATTTCTTGAAGAAACGTGACATTTAATTTGATAGTCGTAATTTGATATCAAAGTCTAAATGAGAGACAAAGAGTGTGAGAAAGTGAGAGAGACAGAGAGTGAGACAAAGAGAGAGAGAGAGAGAGAAAGATAAAGAGTGAGTGAGTAAGAGAGAGAGAGAGAGAGAGAGAGAGAGAGGGAGAAAGAGTGAGTGAGTAAGAGAGAGAGAGAGAGAGAGAGAGAGAGAGAGAGGATATGGTATGACACACCATTCTAAATGGTTCTCTACGAAGGCAGACATGGGGCTGATCTGGACGGTGTATGTATCGTTGGCTGAATACTCAAACAGGCCGTAGTATGGGTTAAAAAGCTCCTGAGATAGCAGGAAGAAGAACTCCCTCGAAGGCCCGCTATAGTCCAGACTAAATGAGACAGATGAACAGTTACAGTTACTGACCAGAACTAAGCATAAAATGTTTTATTAATGGGATAAAGATATATCAATAATACTACCAAAGATATACTTTAAACGAAAACTGAGTTGAAATATTTGTTGGGTATTTTAATTTGCTAAACTTTTCTGAAATTTCACACAGTATATTTCTATGAATAAAATCTTTCATGTAAATGAAACTGGTTGCTGATATAACAATGTTTACTGCAGGGGATTTGTTATAATCTCTTAAGAAACAAAGAAGAGCTGGAAATCTGAGTCACTTTAAATACTGCATGTAGCAGTTAAAGGTTATTGCATCATAAATAGTAACAACCAATTAGATTATTATATGCATTTTACACTGTTTAAAGTATAAAAATGGTTACAGTAATTGGGTGCATACTGGGTTATCTTGGTATAATTTACTGTGCAAGTCCTTCAGGGTCCATTTGTATCACTATGTCTTTATGTACAACTACTGTATCAAGCAGTTTATTTCCATAAAAGAAACTGAAGGACCTTTGCAGACTAAGAAAATGTTGAGTACAAGTTCATCAAAAATTGGAGAGACCAATAAATGGCAGACATGTAAAGGATGTTTTATTTATTAAATAAAGTTGCATTTGCTAAAAAGTGATAATCTTCCCTATGTATAGTGAACTCTGGAACACTCTGTATATATTACGGCGGAACTGCTGTAATGCCACGATTCATACCCTTCCTCTCCCACAAACGTGATGTATAGTTTATTCCTCTGGAGCTCTTTGCGTGAATATGCCATCACATGATTAAAGGTGCCTTCGAGTAGGTGCTCTCTTCTGATGATCAACCTTTCACAAGACAGATAGATGTTTGTCAGGACAGAGGGCAACTGGTTAGATCTGCTAAAATTTATAATGTTACCATCATGCACATAACCCTGATGCCACACACACACACACACACACACACACACATACTTAATTTTTCCTGGCCCCTGGCCATAGCCCTTGGCTTCTAGCTTCCTATAAAAATTGCGCAGTTTGGCTTCAAAGTCCCTGCGATAGGGAGCAGGTGCTCTGGCTCTCTGCAGTCCTGCCAATGCAAACACACTGTTAGCTCTAGGTTATGTGCCTGTATTAAATTATTCCTACTTGTAAAATATTCACTGTACAAACTGAGCCGGGAATGTCAACAGACACAAACAAAGTTCTAGCTTTAATTATAGTTTTCGTAAATAAAATTAGTTCTCCCACTTTTGTTCTCGCCAGGTTCGGAAGTATTATCAGCTACAGTGCTTTTTTTCTTAGAGCACAGAATACACACACCTGGTGAATTCTGGGGTGAGGATCCAGGAGAGCATCTCGGGGAGAAGTTGAGGCCAGGATGGAATGGGTGAGTTGGGATATATGACATGATCTCCTCTTCAAACAAACTGCAGAGAGATTAGAACCAGAGCTGAGCACGGGATAACAAGACACAGGAGGCAAGTTAAACTTAGCTGAAGAGCTACACTCATCAGAATCATATTCTCTGTGTTGTTATTGTTCTTCTATATTAGTGTAATTTTCTGCATAAATTGCATGTTAGACATCTTTACCTCATAAAAATATAATTTATAGCGTTATAATCAGTCCCTCTAGGATTTTTTAGCGATTTTTAGCACTCCACAAGCTGCATTGCAAAAAAAAAGGCACTGCAAAAGCATTTTTGGCCATAACAATTACAAAAAAACTGATGGCTTCACAGTTAATATTCATGTACACTACCAGTCAAAAGTTTGGACACATCTTCTAATTCCATGGTTTTTCCTGATGTTTATTTCCTTCAATGCTGAAGGCGGCTGAAATACACAATAATGTCCTTTGAACAGTTGATATTGAGATATGTCTGATACTGATGCTCTGTAAAGCCTTCATAATGGCTCTAATCTGAGGTTCTGTTAATTGGTGATTTCTGAGGCTGGTAACTCTAAATGAACTTCTCCTCTGCAGCAGAGGTAAGTTTTGGTCTTGCTTTCCTGGGATGGTCTTCATGTGAGCCAGTTTCATCATGGTGCTTGATGGGTTTTGCAAATGCACTTGACAATACTGTTCTTGCAAGAACTATTCCAGAACACCTGACCTTCGTGTCTTAAAATAACAACTGACTGTTTTTTGTTGTCATTACATATGGATTACTTAAATCCATGTGTGTTATTTCATAGTTTTGAAATCTCCAGTATTGTTCTAGAATGTAGAAAAGAAATCCCTAAACAAAAAACATTGAATTAAAAGGTGTGTCCAAACTTTTGAGTAGTAGTGTATATCTCTGACACCAACCTTCCTGTTTAGCTGTATTCCGAGTTCTCCCTAGTCTTCTACTTGTTTCTCTAGCACCTATTTCTTGTCAGTTAGTGTAAGCTTACATACTAAACCTGCAATACCTAATCTGCAGTTAGACGGAGCCACTATGCCAAATGCATTCTTCTTGGCAGCATGTCTTTTTCACCTAACGACAAATCTAGAGATCACTGGAACTTTGAATGGAACTGGATTCTATGATCAGAGGAGACCAAAATTAATTTTTTGGCAAGAAACACTGTTGGAAGGCTTTGCCATGTAGGATGAATAAGCAGGACACATGGTAACGTATTGTTAGGGTACAATGAATCATGGCCTCCATGAAGTACCAGGAGGTTTTAAATGAAAATCTGTCTGCCAAGAAGAAATATTTGCCAAAAAGCTACAAATGTGTTGCAGCTGAATCTTCCAGCAGGACAATGGCCCAAAACATTCATCTAAATCCACACATAAATGGTTCAGTGGCCTCAGAATCAAACATTTAACAAGGCCGTCCATGAGGCTTTGTTGAAAAGATCAAATTTGGAAAAAAAAACATTAATAAAATACTTAAATTAAAGATGAAATACTTTCAGTGTAATTGAGCAAATTAACCACAAAAATGTTTTCCATAAACCATCGATACCTGTTATTATGACACTGACTGTATACGATCTATGCTAGTATTGTCTTTTGCCTCTCTGTTATCTGTAAGTCTCTCTCTAGTCCTAGACTACAGATGCTGAATGGATAATTATCTCACTTACAAGATAATTTAGCACAACTCTTAAACCAGCATGCGTTTGGAAAAGCAGCCCATAATCTTTTAATCCTAGAAAAACATGATTTAAACCTTAAATCACAGCAAACAAGACAATAAATTTTTTCAGACATGGTAAAGCAGTCAAGTCAGGACCTGAACACATCACTTTACAAAAGAGGAAACCATGCAGAGAGATAATGATACGACTATGGAGATTTATTGAACTGCATGCTAGCCCATGTTTGTGCTGTAAGGCTTGACAGTGAGGTTTAAGCTGCGTATACTCCCACTTCATGAGCCGTTTATTTAAGAAAACCCACCTTAACAACATAACCAGGTCTGCATCGCAAGACAGCTTCTCCACCCCCTGTGGCCCCTCCGTCCTGATGTAATGGATCTTCTCCCTGCAGGAACAAAACAGGACACTCAGGATATTGCTCTGGTCCAACTCTTCAATTTTCGGCTCCTTTTTTATTTAGTCCTGAATGGCTCAAGGAATGTTAATTGTGTTTAAACACACAGTTAATGCATTTCGCCTTGCTGAATGGAGCTGTAATAGGTGGCGTTCAGGAATGCTTTTAAGACAACGATCAGCCGTTCACATTTGGAAGATAGAAATCTGTGTAACTCTATACTGCAAAGCCCAATATAAACGTTGCTTTTATCGAGTTTGAGAACAGCAGACATGACAGTCATCCATCATATATTGGCAGTAAGCACAGTAGCATGTACCACAGAGAACTGATGTACAGAAGGTTAATTATGGTGACCCAGACTCTGATAATCGTCTCTCAGATCATCAGAATGATAACGTGATCATTGTCCTGTCTTTTCTGTAAAGATAAATACTATGCCCTGTGTTTTTATAATATGTCCCTTCCTGTTTTTAGTGCCACATATACATTACAGCACAGTGAAATTCTTTCATCCCAGCTTTGGAAGTTGGGGTCAGAGCATGATACACCCCCCTGGAGCAGAGAGGATTAAGGGCCTTGCTTGGGGGCCCAACTGGGGCAGATTGGTGGTGCTGGGACTTGAACCTTGACCTTCCAATCATCAAACCAAAGCCTTACCTACCACTGCCCCAGTGCTTCCTGTTTTTTTTTCTTTCTTTAAATCCAGAATGATGACCTCAAAGATTGACAAATGTCAATGATGACATTTCGTACATTTTGGTAAAAAACATTTTTGGGCTGCATAAAGGCTGATTCATAAGACAGCTGCCTTCTAGGATCCTTCATTTTAGCCAAATCTAAGCACAGTCCCAGTGTAATCCTCTAGTAGTGCTGACCAGACAAAAGTTTTATTAATGTTTTGACAAACTCAGTGAGCCAAACTGTCCTAAACAAGTGGAAATAAATAAACAAGTGGAAATAAATAAACATGGATATATGTCTGAAGACAGTGAAGGGCAGGATTTCTAGGTCCTCAGTTTTCCCTATCAAATATGGCTACTTTTGGCATGCAGCTCCAGATTGATATACTTTTATCAGTTTGGAATTTAGTAATTATATCAGTGTAAGCCAAATCTGTCAGAGGTTTTTAATGCAAACAAATAAATGCAGGGTTTATTATACAGATACTGTATATGGGCTGTGGTTATATTTAACTTTTACTGAATGAATGGATGAAATGGTGTATCAGTAAAAAAAAAATAAAATAAAGTTTTGGTAAGTATAGGATCCTCATCTGAAATAAAAATAAAAGTATGATTTTTATGTGTGAAAGTGTTTCTCATAAGACAGGAACCTGGTTGTCAGGAAACAGCTGAGGAAGCAAGTGCAGGTATGCCATAGTTAATTAATAATTAAGACTAACAAGACAAAAAAACCAGAAAAAAACAGACACAATCAGTGAATCAATCGGTTTAGTATAGACGTGATATAGATATGACAGAGATGTGAAGACAGATAGTCTGTTTATAGTGGGAGAGTGGTGGTGATGTGATTGAGTCCGGGTTAGACGATCAGTAATCTGATGAATGTCACCAGAACCATGCAATTTGTCTTATGATTTGGGAAGTCATAATTATGACATCAGGTGCATTCAAGCCACTTTGGTTGGAGCAAGATGGAAGTGTACCTGCTCTTAATTAACTGCTAGCTTTTAACGCTACTTCTGAAAATGAACAAAGAATATGCATCAGATGTGCTTTGCTTTTTTTTCAATGCAGGAAACCATTGTAAACTTTATTGTTACATATTATATGATAATTTTACAATGCTGTTGTACGTAAGAAATAACTTAACATAAACATGTAAACGAGTCAGTTACAAGAAATTTACTGTCAGCTACTGACGCTGCATCCACTGATCCCAATATGTTCTCTAACTAACATGCCCGAAACTCAAAACTCAGAGCTCAAAGAAAATCCAGAGTTTCCCACTGGTAGTTACAACTTTGTGGTGGTGTTCAGGTGTGTTCAACTCATATATACGATCTTTCCTACATGACTGGAATACACCAAGGGTTTGGGTGTTGTAGTTCTCAGCAACCATATTTGTAGGCTGCGCTAAGTTTTAAGAAGTGTACCCATGATCATCAGTGTACTTCATTCTAAAAGATTTTATTTATGACAATATACAAGAACTTGCATTTTTAAGAAAATACTGGTAAAATAGTGGCAGTGTTTTAGGCTTCTGATCAGAACCTCATGAGTTTAAATCCCAGCACCAGCATGCTGCCAATGAAGGTCCTTCAACAAGAGCAAGCTCTAAACTGCTCATCTGCACATTGTAAGTCATTTTGGATAAAAGCATCATGGAAAATGTATATAATGTTTTGTAGTGAACAGACATTAAGTTTCAGAATTGGGATAGTTTTCCACACAGACCTGAAAGACCTGTTTGAACACACGATGGTTGCTTTTACACTCTTATGAAGTCAGAGTTCTTCTCACCTGAGTGTGTGATTGCGGGCCAAACTAGGCTGCCTTTCCTGCAGCAGCTCCAGGATGTTTGGCTGGCGTAGAAAAGCCACAATCTTTTCATTATATGCTGAAATAAATAAGGACAATAAGGAAATAAGTAAGGACATTTAACTGAGAAAAAAGAAACACCGTTATGTATTAGTCACATGGATGATCACAAAATTAGACTGGGACACAACCTTCCCCAGGCACCAGTGGATTCATCTGAATATAGAACAGCATGACTTTTTCAGCATGTTACATAACGCACCAAATACTCCATCAGTAATATTCACATTGATACCTTTTCATTTTAATCCAGTTAAATTTTATTTGTGTAGGACTTTTAACATTAGATATATCACAGAGCAGCTTTACGGATGTATGTGATTTAGATTGCTAATGAGCAAGCCTGGGGCAAACGTAGCAACACAAACCCTTAAGAGGAACCAGACTCAAAAGAGAAACCATTCGAAGTAGATCCTGTATATCCGAAAATATAATTAAAGCATGACCGCAGGCATGAATAATGGTGTTGGTGAGGCTTACAGTATGTGTTATGCTATCATGTTGTTTCAATTAAAGGAAAGATGAATGACATGGATTTTAATATGGGGTACAATTTGTTTGGGAAGCACAGCTGGGAGCAGAGGATCCTGGAAGCCACATCAGCTTTAATTACTGTTAATTACTGCATGTTCTCCACCTGCTTGAGGGTTTTCTCCAGGTTCTCTGGTTTCCTCCCCTAATCCAAAGACATTGGCAACTCTAAATTGTCTGTGGTGTGTGAATGGGTGTTTGATTATGCCTGTGATGGTCTGGCACCATGTCCACAGTGTCCCCCACCTTGGGATAGGCCCATTCCAGGGGATAGACTCTGGGCTCCCTGTGTATGATAATTTTTTGGGAAAATGTATGGATCAAAATGTTGCATTTCATTTTCATTTTAGCTATATGCTTAGCCACTCTTGCAAATGACAATGAAGAAAAGATGGCTGTCACGCTGAACTATTAATAATAGCATTTGACAGATAAATAACCATCTTCAACTGAGGGGATATCTCTTCGAAGAATGGTGCTCATAGCTCCTAAAAACTTGGTGAATCGATGCTAAGATGCCTTGAATCTGTTCTCATGGCTCAAAACTGTACTAAGAGACTTTATGTTTCCTTTAGTCACCCATCTGCACCGGTTATATTTGATATTTGATTTCTTCATCTTTTATGATACTGACTTACTGTTGCACTTAATTGTAATTATACAGTGAAGTAATTTATGAAGCTAACTCAAAATAATTACGAAACATAGACAGAAACTAAATGTGATCTTGGTGGAAAAAAATACCTTTGCTTTGCCTTTCCTTCATTTATTACTTTCTGACACCAGCACACTCACTAAATAAGTTAATTCTGGCTAATTTTATTTCCCAAATTGTCTCAACCGGGAAATCTAGGTGTCCACATTAAGTTTAAAAGTCGTACCAGTTGTTTATCCACATCTCTGCAATTAGTGGCAAAATTTATCTGTCTGATTAAATGTGCTTAATTCGTGCATTAATCCTCTGTAAAGGGGATATTAAACTCCGAGGGTTGACAGATGGCAGCCTCCTGGAGGGCCATAGCACTGCAGACCTTAGCATTTTCTCAGAATTAATACCTTATTCAACACATCTATTTACAAAACCTTCATGCGGTGAACTGGGTGTACTGGAGCAGCATAAACACAAATTCTGTAGGACGTCTTTGTGACATTTTTGCTCTACAAACAGAGGAAAATGTCATCAGCTTTCTATCCAGCTTTGCAGAGTTGATATTCTGGTAAAAAAGCTTATTTTCTCCTCTGAATGACTGCACTAAAAGAATGGCTAAGTGCAACTCTGAAAAGCTGCAGGTGTCTACTTTCTCTCTCGCGTTGGAGTTAATGAGGCCTTCCAAAAGCCATCAACCATTCAGAGTTACAGCCCGGTTACAACACATCCCCAGCGAGGGTATCACTCTTCTCTCTAAAGGAAATCCTGAGGCAAGACATTAGTAAATTTAGCTTCGCTATTTCCCATGCACTGGCATCGACAGCCTGCATTACACTGAGGAAGCACCAGATTACATCTTCCTGTTCCTGAGCGAAATGAGTTGCTTTGATAATGGAATGAATCGACAGGCAGAATATCAGCACATATTCGCAGTACGGGTTCCATAAAGATGTGATCGTTATTTCGGCTGATAAGAAAACGAATATCTGTGAAGAGAGATTTTTTTTGGGTCGGTATTCAACAAACCTTCTGAACAAGAACCACATACACACAGAATAAATGAAATATTCAGCTGAATGATTTAAAATAAAGTACTGTAATAAGCACTTATATACAGCGGTCACTCAAACGGATCTGCAAATAACATTCTACAGCTTTAGCATGTTTAAATATGATTAGACGATGATCAGTAAAGTGACATGTACCTACTATTCTGATAAATACATTCCACTTTTCTATTTCAGACTATTAGAGCACAGATTTACATTTTAAATGACATTCTAATTTAATAAAGCATACTTTCTGTACAGTAAGGTTTAGTATTACCGAAGTGAAGTTGTGGCCATGTGCCAGTTTGTGAATTGAGGGCGGAGTCAGAGAAGGTGAATGGTAAAGATTACACACCTTCTTCACCAACAAGCCTGAGCTTGACCACGCCCCCACTGCCACAATTTTACAAACTAATTATTCTTATTAGTTGACAGGTTGTTCCATTTCTAGAAGTCACAGCTTTATAGTGATGAATTCATTTTGATACTTTATATATGTATATTTATGTACAAGCTTTTTCTTCTTAACGTAAAGAAAAGGAGCATACACTGACCAGGAATAACATTATGACCACCTGCTTAATATTGTGCTGGTGTTCCTTTTGCTGCCAAAACAGCCCTGACCCGTCATGCACTGTGTATTCTGAACCAGCATTAACTTCTTCAGCAATTTGAGCAACAGTAGCTCGTCTGTTGGATCGGATCACATGGGCCAGCTTTTGCTCCTCACGTGCATCAGTGAGCCTTGGTCACTCATGACCCTGTCGCTGGTTCACCACTGTTCCTTCCTTGGATCACTTTTGATAGATACTGACCACTGCAGACCGGGAACACCCCACAAGAGCTGCAGTTTTGGAGATGCTCTGATCCAGTGGTCTAGCCATCACAATTTGGCCCTTTGTCAAACTCGCTCAAATCCTTACACTTGTTCATTTTTCCTGCTTCTAACACATCAACTTTGAGATGTACAAAATGTTCACTTGCTGCCTAATATATCCCACCCACTAACAGGTGCCATGATGAGGAGATAATCAGTGTTACTCACTTCACCTGTCACTGCTCATAATGTTATGCCTGATTGCTGTAGAAAGGCTGGTGAAATAACAACTTTTTTATAGCTGCTATAATGTAAGTGATAACTTGTGTGTATGTACCACTTGTAACTATGAACTTATAAAAAATATTGTGTCAGACCTGAAAATCTGTCTCTCTCTCTCTCCCTCTTTCCAGACCCGCCTGACCCATCCTGATACCCTACTTCTCATTTTAGTTCTCATCACTTGCTACTCACCACTCCCTGCTGCTGAGGATGAACCCATATGTACAGCAACAGTTTTGCTATGATGCATTAGTACAACAATTGCTGTATGGCTTTGGGACAGCAATTGCTGTGAAAAAGTTTTCACTCAAGATGATACCTTCAACAAAATGGACTTCATTCTAAAATTAGAACAAATTTCCTGGTTACATAATTGCAATTTATGCCCATTAAGTACACAGTTATGGAAAAGAAATTATTTAAAATCACATTATCTGGTGTCACCTAGATGATGATGATATCCTATTGACTGTGGTTACTTTCAAGGTTTCAACCTAATATCATCCTAATGATTTTCCTTGCCACTGTCATCTCCGGCTTACTCATTAGGGATATATTTATAAATGTAAAATTTATTTCTTTAAAGCTGCTGTGTAACAATGTCGACTGCTAATGCTAGACTTGCTTACTTTTCCATAAGAATCTTATCTATGGTGCCTTTTTCACAGTCTCTCTAGAAAGTACAAGCACGAAAAAAGAGAAGAAGAAAAAGAGCAAACAAGAAAAAGTACATGAGGTGTAACAAAAGAAGGATAGTGAAAACGAAGGCTATCAAATGAGATGCAGTGGGACAGCAGCCACAGTGAGACTGAAGCAGGGCACTCCAATGTCTCAGGGCCATAACACTGAAGTACTCGTCAACCACTGAGACAAACCTGTACGTAGTTCTGTAAGAAGTCAGACTTTAACAATGTGAGGAAATGTAAGGATGTAAAAAAAGTGTCTAAAAATAAGTTTAAGGATTGTATATGTGTCACATGTTGATTGCTGAGATTAACTGTCTTGATGATCATCAAATATTTTCTGAATCTAAAAGGCAACATCAGTTTCTAAAATGTAGGATATTTCAGAATCTTTTCTCTTCCATTTAGAACTAATACAGCCCAAAGGTGACCAAGGGCAGATTTATTGTATGATGTGACACAGTATGTGGTTCAACTTAAAGAAAAACATCAAAACAAAAATTCCTGAGTGTGTTTGACAAGAAAAATGGGGCTTGCAGGAGAAATTTAAGTTTAGAAATTGTGTGTGTGTGTGTGTGTGTGTAACACTGACCTAAGGGCACTGAGTCATTTTGGTATTGGCTCCTGATGGCAGCTACGAGGCTGTTGCTAGGCCTGGCCAAGAGAGACGCACCTCGGCTGCGGGACACGTCAGATGCCTGTAGAAAAGCAGAAAAACATTCAGCTGCTCACACTCACACACACACATACATAAATAAATAATAACTCTTTTTCCATATTTTAAAATGCTAAATGTTTTTCTGTGTTGTTTCTGACAGTCTGCCTTTTAAAGTGTCAGAGCATGTTTACGTGGAGTTCTGAGTTATATACTTTAACTGAAGTTTAGGAGAAGCGCCAGTCCTGACACTTCCTAGTAAACTTCCTAAAAAATTTAGAAATCAGTTCTCTAATAGTGACAGTTTCCACACCCACCACACCGCTGTTTCCTCCGTACTCTTTGGAGGTGATAACTCCCTCACTTCAGAGTTTTTTCCAGATCCACAGATCTGTTGTGTTTAGTTAAAGCCAAATGATTTATTTTACTCTCATAGTTTCCATGTCTAAGACTGAGTGTGTAAGAATACAGAATGTGTGTGTGTGTGTGTTTCCTCACCTCTCCAGCACTGTAGCTGCGTAGTCTCTGCAAGTGTTGCCGATGTGTGAGATGATTAGGCAAACATCCGTTCTGAAAGGGGATTCTGGGATCGATAAAGGTAGTGGCTCGACTGTTGTGGTCCACAAAAAATGACTGTGACAGAGAAAAGAACACAGTTGCACACTTCAAGTCTTACTTTTGAGTTATTTTTACGTCTTGCAGTACAACAAACCCAAACCAAATGATGCACCTTTGATGGCAAGGGGAGGCAAATATTGATTTAATATTTCAGCTCTTTTTGATTTCTTTCACAGAGAGAACTGCATGTATTAGTAATATGAAAGGACACTGATATGCGTAAAGTTTGGGGAGACATGCTATGAATTTAAAATGACATCTCCATATACTATGGTTTTAAAAAGCATGTTATAATTTTTTTAATGATTTATAGGTGTTATGATTTTATTGAAAACGAAATATTGCAGAAAGAAATGTTTGTATATCAGTAAAGAGAACAGCACATTACATAACAAGGCAGTTTTCAAACAACAAAAAAAGATTCTTCTCCAGAAGAACTGTGGCTGGTTTTCCCAGAAATAACAGCTATCTTCCTTATAAAACAACACAAACTGTGCCTGATTTTTTTTTATGCAAAGGGTCATCACACCAAATGTTGACCGTGTCTAATTTATTACTGTTAACTGCTCTTTAAAGTAAGATGTTGAGGTTCTCTTTGGGAGTGACACGGTTGGACAGGATTAGGAACGAGTACATCAGAGGGACAGCTCATGTTGGACTTTTGGGGGACAAAGTTAGGGAGGCCAGATTAAGATGGTTTGGACATGTTCAGAGGAGGGAGAGTGAGTATATTGGTAGGCGAATGTTGGACACGGAGCTGCCAGGCAGGAGGCAAAGAGGAAGGCCAAAGAGGAGGTATATGGATGTAATAAATGAGGATATGAAGCTAGAGGGTGCAAGTGTTGAGGATGCAGAAGATAGGGATAGGTGGAGAGAGATAATTCGCTGTGGCGACCCCTGAAGGGAAAAGCCGAAGAACTGCTCTTTAAAGTATTTTTTAGTGTAGAAATTACTTTAGAAGTCATCTTTGCTTTTGCTTTGATTTTCGCACAGTACTGTATATACATATATAGACATAGACACCTCAATGAAAGGAGGCTGGGTTTTGATTTTATAGAAAGACTCACCTTGCCCTGTGGATCTACTTTGATCTCCCAGCCTCTTGGCAGCTCCAGCTGTGTGTCTGCAAACTTGTTAAGGAATGTGACAAGGTCGCGGTTATGTTGGTAGCGTTCAAAGTTGCGAGCGTCCCGCCGGATTTTCAGAATCATGTGCTTTAGGCAGGTGCTGTTGGTGAACATCCGGTATGCCCCCTGAAAATGAGCCAGATTGATGGCATGGTAAATGTGGCTGTGTATAGACTACATAAAATGACGTGTGTCATATACAGAGTGTTTTATGTTGATAGCTCAGTAAACACAGAGGCATTGTGTGGCTTTTAATAGGTTAAATCAAAATTGTAAAAAGTCTATAAATGCAGTCACATTGACAGAAACAAAAGACTCTGGTGTTGGAAGTTGCTGACTGGAGGTTATTACACTGTTTAAAAAAAAACTCAATTATGAATTCATATTCAAGAATTAAGAGATGCATATATAACAGCTCGGCTAACCGCAGGCACAGATGATGAGAATTAGTGATAGTACACTCATGTGATAAAGGCAATGTTGTAAACAAGTCCCTGGCCCCCAAGTCCAAGTCTTAACATCCAACTCCAAGTTTTTTTTAATTTTACAGAATATAAAATGTTTATACCAAGTTAGCACATTGCAGAAACATTTCCAAGTCAACGTCTTAGTCAAAGTCAAAGCACCACAGAGCTCATAGCCCATGTCTGTATCTGCTTTCTGTCTCTTCCTGTTACCTCAGGGGATTTAATCAATAGCAAGGCAGCTTTATTAATAGATAATCAAACAGCATCACATTTCACCAGTGCACACAGTCCTGTGCTCAAATGAACTGTTCAAAATGTCCTCTAATAAATATATCTACCTTCATATATTTAACACACAATCAAGTCTGTATATACCTAGCTATTGGGGCTAAGCTTTCATTTTACATAATGCTTTAATTTTTAGCATTCACACTACTATTTCTGCTGTTAAAATGAATGGAAGCTGAATATTTTATACTTTTGCATACAAAACAAACAGCCTGGACAGTATGCAGTCTTTCGAGTGGTGCTGATTTCTTTTTAGCCCATACTGTAACTTCCCCACAATGTTATAATGACAGCTGTGTAAAATGATTATATATACTAAACCCTCCTCAAACCATCTACATAACACCAGATCAGACCAGATCTGAGCTCTGTTTAGTCATTTTCTTTTTCCAAATTTGCTTTGCACATCCATAACACACCATCGGCAGTCAGCGGGTGCAAGTGAAATACAATACAGTGTGTAACAAACAATACTGAAGTGGATTACTCAGATGACTGATTAATCAGTCATCCATTTTTTAAAATGCCTCTGGCGGAGAAACTACAAATAAATTGACTAATCACGCATTGTTCCAATCAAAGTACTAATTGCACAAAAGGACAACCGATTGAAATGTGTTTGTTAATTTTAACACTAAGTGCTTGCTAATTGCAAGCATAGCCAGTAATGAATTTTTGCATATCATTTTTTTCTATTTGTTGGAAACACAATATTATTGATTTACGAAACATGGAAAACTATTAGAAAGCTTGACTGCAGCTGCCGATCTGTGTGTGAATGTGTTATGTACATAGTGTATCATGCCTATGGTATGGTGCTCAAGACTAACAGATTTACTGTCAAAACCTTAAGCTATCAATAGGTATTAGAATTACACAAACAGTTTTTACTCACTATCTCAAGACATACCAAAAAGCCCATTTTTTTTTCTCTTACATAATTGGCGTGTAGGACTGTGAAGAATTCTGGATGAGTAACAAACTTGACTGCTGGACTTTGCAGAAGCAGTGTGATCGTCTGATTGCTCGTCGGTGGGGATGAGCCTTCTCTCCTTGCATCTAAAAAGAAAGAAAAAATACCCAACAGCCTATTTATTAATTGGACACATGGTGATGGCTGCAGTCACATGTCCATACCCATGTTGACTAGAAAAAACACTACAAGCTATTCATCTGACTGAATTGGAAAAAAAAGTCAAAGGAGGCATAATGGAAGTAATCTCAGATAAACTGGATATTTTAGGCTCATATCAGAATTTCATATTCCGAATTTTGTATAAAACACGATGGCTTTGCTATAACGTTAAGAACATTTTGCATATAGATTACAGTCTATTTCTACGTGTAATGCACTGTACATATTATGTATATAATGTTGTGTCTGCTTTATTAGGAACACCTGTACATTTATGCAGTTTTCTGATCATCCAAGCAGCATGCATAAAATGCGTAATACATAAAATCATGTAGATGTAGGGCAACAGCTCATAGTGCTAATCAGAAAAATGTCAAAATGAAGGAAAAGTGTGATCTTTGTGAACTTAACCAGATGGGCTGGATGGTGTTTTTCAGAAACTGCTGATCTCTTGGGAATTTCATAAATGTCTTTAGAGTTTACACAGAATGGTGTGGATAACAAAAAACACTGAGTGAGTGACAGCTGGGTAGAGTGGGTAGAAATGTCTTATTGACTGAAGAGGTCAGAGGAAAATGGCTAGATTGTTTTGAGCTTCCAGGAAGGACATATGGTTATGACCCATATAAAACTGTGGTGAGCAGAAAAGCCCAGCATGCACAAAACATCTAACCTTGAGGCTACAAGAGCAGAAGACCACATCAGATCCAATTCCAGCCAAGTACCAAACTCTGAGACTATCAAGAGTACAGACTTGGCCAGTTGAATAAAAAAATAAATAAAAATCACCCGGTGCATAAATGTGCAAATGTACAGGTGTTCCTATTAAAGTGGACAGCTATTGTGTCGTCTCCCACAATTTTAAAATTACTTTCTAACCAGAGGGTCAGACTGTTAACAAACAGAATAGTTTCTGGCTGACGTGAAGATGTTTTACGAGAAGCTGCAATACCAGCAGGCTGAGATGGGGTGTCACTCTCGGTCTCTGTGCTGCTGCTGCTCTCCAGCCTTTGCCCTCCACACTCATCCTCAGTAGCCATGGTCCTCTGGATATTCTGATATCTGAGTGTCGTAAAGACAAAGACAGAGAAGCTGATATAGAAATACAGGATTTGCATAATGACAAAAAATATTGGAGCCAAGCTAATGTGTTACAAACGGCCTAAATTCTGAGAGACAATAAATAAATACCACAGCTTCTCATTAATGTTTGCTATATACGAAGCATCTAACAGTAGAAGCAAGAAAAACGGAAGTCCTGGGCTTGCTAATAGATGGACTGAGTCCCTTTATTTATTCTTTTATGGTCACTGAGTAACTAAATAAGTGCTCCTAAGGGCGTAATGACCTGCAGACTAAATGAACTATGACCTCCTCACTCACTTTTCATCACCAGGAGTACCTTTGATACTCCTTATGAGGCGCAACAAAAGGAAAACAGGTTCTAGATCAGCATGAACACATACTGTTCAACAAATACATAAATTGTGCATCTACAACTATGTACTCTAGATGGCAGCATGGCATGCTGAGCTACAGAGTCTTCACAGAAACCTGCTGGTGTTTAATTTGCTAATCATGCTGATTTGCTAAACGTGATGAAAAAATATGGCTTATAAAAATATCAGACCAAATATTGCAATGGCATATTCGCACCTACTGATGATGTAAATTGATGGCAATATGCAATAATTTGAAATAACATGAGGAGTGTTACATTTCCTCTAGACCATATTCACTTCAGCAGTAAAACTCTAACAATAAGTGACATATATTGTACAACTATAAATAATACAAAACCGTCTTATTTATATAGTGGGCTATACTAGGGAGAATATAAATGTGGTCACAGGTTATTTAATATCCTGAGCTATGCACTATGGACTGGATTTTTTTAATAGCAACTGGCTTTATCTTTTATAAAATGGGTTTTAAGTTTCATCTACAAAATGGTGGTGTCTGAATTCTACTGAAAAAAGCAGGAGCCACACATCATTTGGCTTGTTTAATCAATCCATCGATCTGACCATGAAGTGTGTGTGTCCACGTCCATTTGGTTGCAATGAAAACCCGCAGCCATACAAATGCATATTCTCCTGTCCTACAGCTTCAGAAAAACTGTTTCTTTCCTTTTTTGAAGAGGTGTTGTGTCTCTCTCTCTCTCTCTCTCTATTAAAATACCTCCTGTTGAGTTGCTCCATGTGCTGGATGGAGCTGGACCGGTGCATGCTGGGAAATTTTGTAGCTTGGCCGGGTCTTTGCCATGTGGTGGTGCGATTCACATGGTCAACATAGAAGACACGGCCATGGCTGTCTATCCTGGCTTCCCAGTCTGAGCACACAGAGGGAGAGAAGCAGAACAGAGTTAGAGATATTAAATAACAGTAACACAGGAACACAAACTGAGGGATAATAAGATTTTCTTTTACAATCTACAAAACATACAATCTAGAATAGACCCTACTGCAAACTGTGAAAAGAATTAAGCTCTATGTAATTATTTCAACTCATTTTTTTGACTTGTTATTTCAAGAGTCATTTTTTCAATATATCTGATTAGATACTCGTAAGTAAACTTGGATATCATATTTCTAAGTTTCTCTTATTAAAATCTCAACAAATTCTCATTATTTCAACCACAATCTATCAGTTAAACTACACTACAAAACATCTTAGCTAGTTAAAAATTATCTTGAAACAAGACAAATTGGTCCACTATTTGTTATTTTAAGATTACAATAAACCAAATCATATATTATTAAACCTATTTTGACCTCTACAAGACATTTAACCTATTTATTAAACGGATAAATTGACTTATTCTACCGGCAGATCATTTTGCTTCTGTCTAGAAATCAAGGCTTAATATTAGCAAGATAATCTATAGTATGCTCTCTATTCTTTACACTTCTCTCTAGCAAATTAGTTGAATTCATTTATAGAATTAGTGGATGACATTATACATCTGATTTGTTAGTCACTGGCATGGGATCAGGTATGGTCAAGATTTTGATTCCTAACACAAATTGACAGAACTCCATAATGGTCACAGTGGATGTTTGAACTAACGAGATAACTCAAAATAAGGTCACAAAATCTTGAAATAATGAGTTACTACTCTGAAAAATAAACAAGATCATCAATTAAGAATAACAACTAGATTTTTTTTTTTAAATAATGAGCTATTAGGTCAAGATAAGGATATGATAATCTGAAATAATGGGTTGTCAAGTCAAAATAATGAGACATTAAATCGAAAATAAGGACACAATATCCTGAGCACTTCACTTTTTTAACGTTGTGGGGTTAAACACACACACACACACACACATTTAATCAGGGAGATTACACACAGAGGCAACCATACAATCTCTATATACCACAAACACTCACACATATGCATGCACACACACACCACACACATGCACACACACGCCCCAACACGGAGGAGAGAGTGTTCAAGCTCTGATTTATCTCCTGAGCCAGACAAACACTCCGTCACTCTGTCAGCTGGTTATGAGTGTGTTTGAACAGCACGGCTCAGGAGACAGCAACTCCTGCTGTACACAAATCAGTTCTCCCAAACCGCAACATGCATAGAATGTGCAGGCATTAAAACCATCTTGTGATCCAGGCTCATCACTTTATACATGCATGACAGGGGAAATCAATTCAAGAAAACCCTGCAGTCATGTGCTCATAAATCACAAGATATGCCAAATAGGGAATATTGTGCAGCAAGTGTTGCATCCACTTTTCTGACCAACATAACATGGCTGGTGGAATAGTCCAGACTATAGAAACCAGACTATATATCTTTAATTGTTAGTCTTATGGGTTGTGGGAAACAGTGTGGGCAGACTGTAAACTGTATCTACTGACATACCACAAATATCACATTGTTCTGGGACGTGTCTTACAAGCTTGAACTTTTTCAGTACTTTCAGACACCTGCTGTTTGTTGCTGCATTCTTTTTTTCCATATTAATCACCTCTAGTCTTCTCTCCTACCCCCTATCTATTTCCTTCTTCTCTGACTTTAATCTTAAGCGCAGGAGGAGCCAATGTTTCGGAGTGTACGGGGACATCTGAGCCATATGTTTGAATTTAGCCCAGTGATGCATTGCCAACAAATATTTCAAAATAGGCACAGAGAGCTTTGGAAAAAAAAGCCATTATAGCGTTGAGCACTGCAGTCACGTGGTGTGTCGAGGAAGCAATTCAGCATATGGGCTGAAAGCTGAGGGATTACTTAGCTGCTGCAGTGAAGAGATGACAAAGCAAAGGAGAGAGGAATTATGACTCCATGTAATAGTCGAGTACAGGAAGGCAGCTTAAAGAATCCTGATCACCTCCATCCTACAGTGATTTTCAAATGAGTTCACTGCGGGAGTCTGTGACACATCATTCCTACATGAACAAATCCTGTTCTAGAGTGGTATTTTAGAATGCTCCAGTAAAATATTATGTGATCATATGTGAGGAATAAAATACAGTTTCAGATGGTAGCCATCACCCCATCATTATGGCAGAATGTCCTGAAGTGTTTTATTCCTCTTACACCACAGCAATTTCTCAAAAATTACAAATTGTCATTTGTTAAAAATCATCAGAAATTTACAAGGCAAAACAACCCTTTACAAGCCTCTCCTTTTATCTCTCTTATAATTAAAGTCAGAACACTGCTTGTCATGTTACTGAGAAGAAGATCTTCCTGCTTTACTGAAAATTACTGGACCTTGGGACTCCTTCCATAAACTTTAAATAAATGTCTCCACCCAGAAAACTTCACCACATCAATAATATACATTTTTCTATGTTAAATAAAATGTTTTTTGATGTTTTGTTTTTGATATTACTAGTCTTAGATTATATGTAACGTCTGCTATTAAGCTGTGGTGTCTCACTGCTTAATGCTTTGGGCTACAGATTCACATATACAGTGATTTTCTTGCTGCAGGTCACCATTCACAGTATTATAAAGTCACCAGAAAGTGTACCTACTACTGGTTGCCATAGTAATAATATAATCTGATTTGCTAAATGTGTAGAAATCATAAAAAATATTTTAATGGCATATCCAAACCTTCTAATGATGTAAATTGATAGCACTATGCAATAATTTGAAATAATTTGGAGAGTGTTATACTGTATTTTCTCTAGACCATATTCAATTCCGCACTAAAAGTCTTGCAATAAGTGTACACCTTATATACTGTATATAGTGGGCTATACTAGGGAGAATAGAAATGTGGTCACAGGTTATTTAATATCCTGAGCTATGCATTATGGACTGAACATTAGACTTTTAATAGCAACTGGTTTTATCTTCTATAAAATGGGTTTTAAGTTTCATCTCCAAAATGGTGGTGTGTTCGAATTGCACAGAAGAAGGCAGGAGCCACACATCATTTGGCATGTTATTATATTGTAGGAACTGTTAAACAGTGGTAGCTTACAGGTTAACGCTTTGGACTGCTGATTGCTATATTCACATTTTCTTGCCGCAGGTTGCCAGTCACTGTACTATGAAATCACCAGTAGGTGTTCCTCCTACTGGTTGCCATAGTTATAACACAATCAGAGTGGCACAACTAGCATTCCACTTGACAACAAATGAAATTTCTTGCTGCTAAAAATGACACATTCCTGGAGGGAGATTTGGTGTTTATATATAAAATTCAGCAGTGTATACAGTATATGCATCATATCATACAAGATGAGATCAGTGTGCAGTGTGTGCTTTATTACAGATCGTGTGCACTCTACTCTCTTTACTCCCACTGGATTTCACTGTGCCAAGTCATTCCATATTTGCATAAAGTTAAACTTTTCTCAACTTTGTTGCCTCACTGGACATGCCCACATCTTGTCTCAAAAGGTTGCTATTGCTTGTGTCACCAGAAGTCAGCAGCTCTCACTGAAAATAAATGATCTCCAGTCACTTTGCTGCTTTGAGTTGCTGTATGTCGGAATGTAGCTTTAACTCTCGATTGCTCAGACAGGATACTTTCTCAACTCTAACTTACTTTGGATATAGACCTTCTGACCATTCAGAATCAAGAATTTATAATATGAATCCTCAATGCATTAAGCGTTTCCTAAAGAGGAAAACCATAAAGAGACTTTTTACCTTTAGTGCTACTTAGTCATGAGTGATTAGTCTTGATTCTGTTACTATCCTTATAAAGATAGCTATAGTATCATAGGGAGAAATGCCTGAGGTAGCACTGGGCTGCAACAGTGTCCTCATGAAGTGTCCCCTCAGGAGAAGCAGTTTCAAGGCAGACTATTTTTATCATATTGGAAGAGTTCCCATTATATAGGAAAATCCAAAGCACAGCACTGTTCCCAACAGCTTTTTTTATTACCAGCATTGAATCTGCTGAAACACAGAAGTAAGATCTGCAAAAACGACAGCATTTCATAGAGGAACAGTTCTCTCAGTTTAGAGCAGCAGGGTTTGACTTACTTCAAATAAACCGTGGGCACTTCACATGGAGAGGGGCATTTTGCAGATAGAGGATGCTATTGAATATCAGCAGTGCATGGTATAAAAGGAATATGACTCATGAATTCTCAGGAGGAACTAGAACCTGCCGTTTAATATTTCCTATGCTTATCTTGGCGCAGTGCCAATTGCACTTTGCATGGAGCCATATTGCTAAATGATATATTATTCGAAAGTGTGATGTATGACCCTGCAAGCTAATGCAAACGGCATTCATTTTCTTTCCACTCAAAACACTTCTGGCAGCAGGACTGCTTAGGGGAATGTCTAATCAGCATCCTAAATTATATGTTTTAGAACAGTCCCTTGATGGTTTGTCACTTTGGACAGGCTTAAATACGTAGGTGAGTTCAACTCAGTATAAATCTGATCACTGGATAGACAAGATTGTATAGAGCCTTGAGGGTCCTTCAGAAGTCCTGTGACATTATACTGATGTATATAGTACATCCCAGAAAAGGCCATGTCAATAGAGATTCAAGTCAATAAAGGACTCTAATACAATAAGGATTCTTATATAATTATACGCAGGGCACTCTGGCTCTGGGGTTGAAGGTTCGATTCTTGCCTTTGCACTCTGAGTACTCCCCTGTCTTGTACCCAGAGTCCTTTGGGATAGACTCCAGGGTACCCATAACCCTGTGTAGGATAAGTGGTGGAGAAAATGGATGGATGGATGGATGGATGGATGGATGGGTGGATGGATGGATGGGTGGATGTAATTATACACCTTACGCTGTTTCCATGCATGTCCAAACAAGTTGCTCCGTTAAGAGATGAGTTGATATAGTTCCCAGTTGCCTACTAACAGCGTTCCCATGAATTTATCCAGCTCAACAGTGAGCTGAGTGAATGTTTACCATATCCCAAAAGCTCAAATTCATAATATCTACAAACAGATCTTATACAATGTGACACACAAGCACACAAAAACACACACAGACCACCTCTGATATAAATGAAGGGGAAAGGGTAGGAGTGGCAGAGGTTAGCTTACTTGGTGGCAATGAGTCATCAACACTGGGGTAATGGTAGGAGGTGGCCCGCATAGCAGGAAGCTGACTGATTGGTCGGTGACTAGCTCCTACAAAGGTGATGGAAAATTAAAAATGGAGATTCACTAGTCATAAGCTAAAAGACATGGACAATCATGAAAGAAAAAAAAATGAAATGGAAAAACATGATGAAAGTCCTTGCATGATGAGAAACATGATGAAAAACATCCACAAGTGTCTGGTGTCTGGTTCAGACTGTTCTGATGGTACGATGATTAATGCATTCTATGGCTGTTTGCCTCAGAAATTCCAATTATTTCAGCTAGAGCTTGGTGATAACCAAAACAAAGCAATTGTTTGAAGAAACCTTCTCTGCAAAATGCATATATTCAACAGTCTCTGTCTGAGAAGGATTTAACTGTTCAAAGCCAAATTCTACTTTTTATTGCTTTGAAAACAGGAATGTTTGCTTTAAATCAATTCAGATTAAAGTGATCTTCATTTTCATTAAAGTGAACTGCATAGGGTTGAAAATTGTTTTCTTGCCAGGGAGATGCTGAAGTAAAAAGCTTAAAATAGAAACAACTGAAAGAGAAACAGGAACAATAAGATTGAATTATGGGGTGAATATGACATTCCAACCCACATAGACAGCATGGCCAATTTTGCTCTCTTTATGCCCAGCTATGGAAGGCTGAGGCATCGCTGGGAGCTCACAAACACTTGTCTCTTACACTACTTGGGAACTCATTGCAGGGGTGTTTTTTAACATGACATTTGTCCACCAACCAAAAATTATGTTGTGCTTGAGGGTAATTGCCTATAAGTTATGCATGGGAAACATGGGCTACTATATAATTTCTGTAAACTGTACACATACATAGTGCACCAACATCTAATAAAGTGTATTAAGGGTAAACAGTGCCTATAGCGGTCCCTTTCCACTGGTGGATGGTGTAGAGAGGGCCTGACAAATTGTGCATAGCAACAGATCAGTTCCATACCTAATAAAAAGGCCACTGCTTTATATAGACTGTTTAAATCATAGTACACTAGAGAAATTTAGTGGCGTTGGAGATAATCCAGGGAAAATATAGCTATTAGTTCAACAATTCTAATGGAAAAAGGTCAAAGACAGTATAGATCAACATTTCCTGTAAAAACCAATTGACTTGGCATCCACAGTATCACACTGCATCACTGTATCCAATACCACTGCATAAATCCCTAGCAGACATATGGTTAAAAGCAAGACAGATGTTTGTGACAGGATTTGTGGATGAGTCATGAAGTCATGACGAAGCCAGGAAATAGCACTTAACCCCCAAGTAGTCTAGGAACATAGCAGGATGACTGAGATTGCCTCTGACCCGTTCCCCTGGCTGGTAGGACAGAGCATGACTGGAAAAAATGGGACAGGATCTAATATATTTAAGACACTTTCAAGCCTTTTTGCTTTTTATTACTTTTTGGTCTTATATTGGTATTATATTGGTGAGGAAAAATGTCATGTGAGTGGTCAGCTGTTACTGGCAGAAATTCAGTGGTTGAAAACCAACAGACTGCAGAAACGTCTACTTAATTCCATGTAAAGTTGGTAAAGTGACAGTGATCATACCACAAAGGGGGAAGGAGGGCAAATCTCAGATCAAGGGTCAATGGTTAATATTATGACAATTATTTCAGTCAATCAAAATCAATCAACTGTAGTATAGCACCAACTGAGGCAGGATTTTGGTCCAACTGAAATATCAATCAACACCCAGCCACATTTTTTTTTTTTCAAATCAGAAAGGTCCTCACCTGGTGACCCAACACTGGGTCCAGCTACTGGGGACTGTGAGTGACCTCCCTCATTTTGCTCCTCCAACCACGGGGGGGAAATGTCTCCCAACTCCCTTGCATCTGGGCTCTGTCCTGAGTCTGTTACTGACTCAAAGGCACTGTTTTCTTCCTCTTCCTCCTGCGAGGAAAATACGGTGCTTTCTGACAGACGTGTGCTGTCCACAGATGACAGGCGTGTGTGGCTGCAGATGCGGTTTCGTCCATCGTGGCCTGAGTTGCTGTAACAGGAGGTGCTGTAACAGGATGTACTGTAGCATGAGGTGCTGTAGCAGGAGGTGTCACACAGTTCACATTCGCTCTCCCTGTGAACCCGATGGCCTCCTCCACCACTTTCAGTTTCCCCATCCTCACTCTCGAAGCGTGAACGGGTCTCGCCCTCCAAGAGCTGGTTGAGCTCAGACAGCCTTTCGATAGAGAGGCTCGGAGGCAGAATCCTTCTACAGCAAGGTCCAAGACATTCTGGAACTACTGATGGAGACCGAGTCTCGCTTGATCCTTCCTCTGTCTCATCAGCTACCTCCTTTTCATACTCTGCAGGTTTTACACTGACATCCTCAGAAGAATCTATCGTCTCCCCATTGTCTTGGCTGTGGGAGCCATGCTGGGCGGAGGGAAGGCTGTGCAGGAGGTGGTGTATACGTATGTAGTGTGATCGTGGCGTCTCAGGTTCTGTGCAAGAAGAGGCAATGACTGTCTCAAGTTCAGAGACAGGCAGTGAACATGGCCGGCGCTTCATGGCCTTTCGCTTCATAATACATGCTGTCCTGGGAGAACATGGTTCTACACTGTCACTCTCTCCCTCCTCTCTTTCTTCTGTCTGCACTGAGCCTGTAGCTCCTTCCAACTCTGTAGTATCTTCAACCTCTGTCCTTACCCCAATAGCTTCTTCATTCACCTCCTCATCTCTTGTGCCTATATCATCAGCAGCTATATCATCTCTCTGAGCTTCTACAACATCCTCTGTAACTTTTATATCCTCATCATGATGCACCTCTCCAAGCTCCTCAGCTGGTTCCTCAGGGCTCTCTTCTGGATGTTCAGTGAGCTGAACTGTGCACGACAAATCCTCAGATGGTCTGTTCTCTTCATCTTTTGGTGCCTCCTCTAGATTTCCAACCCCCTCTGATTCCTCTGTCCTGGAGACAATATGAGCAGGGGAAGTAGGTTTAGTGGAAGACAGCATCAAAGGATTCTGTGCCTCTACCTCCAGAGAGATATTCTCATTAAGCTCATTTAGATCTTCATCTTTTGCATCCAAGTCAGCAGACACTGGTGGGTCGATATTCAGCTCCTCTGCTTCCTGCTGGTCAGGGGTCTCAGCCTCTGCATTAACAGAAACTTCCTCATCATCTGCAAGAAAGATCAGGACAATTTGTCACTAAAGGTGAGAAAACTATACCAGCTTGTCTGCATAGTATCTAGTCTTGTACATATAAAACAACTTGTAATAAAATAGTTGAGACCTGGATGAATAGAAGATGTTATCTCAAAACGAAACTGCAGCTGTCCACTGACATGATCTGTTGGCAGCCTGCGGCCTAGAGCATAGCTAATCACACGATCTCTGTTGAGAAACACACACCCACACACAATTATTACTATTCCCCACATATAATGGACTGAGAAAAGGACAATATCTAATGCGATCTAATGCGAAACTGGAATAACATATTCCTGTAGTCATCTGCAAAATATAAATATACGAAGACATTTAGCATTTATGGTATTTTAAAAAAATCTGTGTAAAGATACCAGTACTCTAGAGTACTCCAGTGAATATATTATTTACTCTTTGACACCTACCCAATAGCATGCTTCTCCAGTAGCCGTTGCACAGGCACAGACAATTTACCCAGAAAGCGTTTGATGATGGGCCTGCTCTTGGCAAATTTGTCTTTCACCTCAATCTCCAAAACGTCCGTCGGCAGAGAGACAAAGTTAAATCTCTGTAAAAATAGAGCAAAAGAAAAGGCTACCATGTGCTTTTGAAACATATATCAGGGCCCCTCTCTTTTCTTTATCTTCAATTGCATGCTGCATATACATCCTTTATATGTATTGTATATTTAAAAGCTGTCTCACACTTCAATTTCATAAATTGACAGCCCATTCAGCATTACTAGGGATGCCAAAATTCATCCACAAAGCATCGGATGCTGGTTTTAGTCAAAAACAAGCCGAAGCCACATTATAATAATAATAATAATAATAATAATAATAATAATAATAATAATAATAATAATAATAATAATGCTTTCGTTGTTTTAAAATAACCGGAAGCTGTCATAAAGCTAACACAGCAGCAGAAAAGGCCCCCTAAACAAATTAAATATATGATATAATATATATCATAGTATGCATATATTTTAAATGATCTATCAGATCACTGCTCTTACCAATTCCTATGTGACTACAATAGAAGTGGCATCGCATTTGAGAAGAAAAAGAACGCTGCACTAAAATGGATTGTAAATTTCTGGACTGCCTTTCACATGCATGATAATGCATTTAATTAAGTGGTAAGTGTTTAATGAAGTGCTACGGTTGAATGGAAGAGAAACCAAGAGAGAGGCTTCAGTGAATATGCATGCCTCCATATGGCAGGTTCATTATCTGAAATCAAACAGGTTGGAAGTGGGCTTGATATGAGCCATAACAATTACTCTAATCAGCTCCTACTCTCCTGAACAGCTGAAGGACAGTAGAACCCAGAACCTGTATGTCCCTGGAGCTACCGTTAGTGCTTAAGACGCCGAGCCAAGCAGCAGGGCCTGCATGCTCAATAAGCCTCTTTAAAAAGCCTTGCCTTAGCCAAGTCTGAGGGATAAATCTGAACTCGGTCCAAATGCCAAGGACACGAGGAGAATTCTGCTTTGTGAAGTATAGGGCACATCATACCTCACTGCTGTTCGGAGATGATGAAAAGTAGCCTGAGCATTCGGTTTAATGCAACTGCAGGTTAAGTGATATAATTTGATGTAATTCTGAAAATAAGCCACATCTTTTCATGGAAAAAAAAGAGTCATCTCCGAGCAGCGCACTACGAGAATTCGGCTGACTAACAGGCAATTTACTCTGGGGACCTTTTATTATATTTCTACTGTAGTCAGCAGGAGAAACTCATTACTGAAAGCGGCGTCTTTCGTATAAAGCACATCATATCTAGTGCTTTGATTTGTTCTCCCATTTTCTGCATTCAGCTGGGGTGAAAATGTAATATGTGCATCTAAAGGCAATAATCACACAGCAGTCGCCTCTCAGCCCCCTGTGGCTTTATCGTCCATTATGTTCACTTTTAAATGAATACGACCGTTTTTTTCCCCTATTGGTTAGCATAGCAAAAGTAGGAAAATCCACATCTTTCCTAATTAAAACCATTCATTTCTCCCAAACACTCTTCTAGGTATGTAATTCAGCCTTTCTGTATTTAAAAATTAACACTACACTTTAAATAATTAAAATATATGAAAAAACTTCTGTAAAACTGATATTGGGGAGAAAATAAAATTTAAGAGTCTGTCCTAACTGAAATCAGTCTCAACAAAGCAACACCGGGGCTGCTTAATGGCTCTCAAATTCCTTATCAGGGGACAAAAGTTAGATATTATGTCAGGCTAGCCTTGGGCTGTCACAATAATTCCCAATCAATGCTTAAAAATACTGTAGGTCATCCAGATAGGGTTACCGTTTATTATAGATCCTGAGACATTTTTAGCAGAAGGGGAATGCAATAATCTCTCCTGAAAACACTGCATTCTTTCACCCTGGGGCCATGTGGAAAGCTGGAGTAATGATGCTCTCTAAAGAACAGCAGTAAAAGAAAGACAAGCTGATAGCAGCTTATTTTCCTTTAACAATTAACCAGAAAGTAACTGCTGTAAGGTGTTGAAAAGTAGCACTGGCTCATCCATTAGGATGTGTAGGCCACTGCCTAAGGCTATGGTGAGGTGGATGGGTTCCCATGTGGTGCTTTGAGTCTCCGTGTTTGAGAGCAAGGCTGAGTGTGAACTTACCGATTTAATGTCAAATAACTAGGCATATTAGCCAATATTATAAAGATAGATTAATATTGCTTTAATAACATCGCAACAAATATATAAAAAGGTGTTCAGTGTTCAATAAGCAAACTATTCTTCTGTAGCCTGTCAGCAGTTAGCATTGATTAATAAGCAGCATAGCAGGCAAAGATTAGGATATTCTGCAGACAGAATGTTTTCCTTGTGATAAAGTGTATGTACTGTATAAGAAGGATTTTAAAATGTGGCCAAACAAATTTTAGAGCCAAAACTAAATAAATGTAAGTTGTGCACTTAAATATTAGCTATAGCTTTCTTATGTTCTGTAAGCATTTATGGTTTAACCTTGCAAAAACTAGAAGAACTGCATATGCAATATTTTTTGTGACATATTGTAAAGTTATGACTGGAAAATGGGACATGTTGTTCTAGGAAAATAATCAATGACAAGGTGGGTAGGGTGCAGCCCAAGGCAAGAGGAGAAAATGATTATTTCCAAAAATAGCATATCAAGAAGTGTGACATTCTTCTTATATCACAGCAATTTGGAAACTATTCATTTATTTATTTTACTTTTTCTCCATTTATAGTTACAGTTAATGTTGTTGAACAACTGGAAAACAGATTTTTAAGCATGTCAGCCTCGAATTTTCTCTTTTTTTTTCTTTATCATGTTAATAATAATAACATCCCGTATGGTGAAGAAAACTTACATTTTTAAATGAAAATGTTATAAAGCACTGACACTGGATACCTCTTTGAAAAATGACAAATAAACATCTCCTAACAAAACGTCATCATATCAGTATTTAAATTATTTTTTAATCAGTTTATGGATATATAGTTGGAGTGTCTATCATATACTGCAAGTCCTTGCAAGTGTAAGTTTTTGCTATTAAAATAAAGTCTGTTATTAAAATATAGTGTAATAGTGTGTCAGAATTAACTGTGGTATAAAATCGCCTATTAGAGATTAATCAGATTAAGTAAAACCATGGATATTAATAATATAACTGCATCCTCTAGTGTTGCATAATGTTCAAGGAGTAGACTACGGTACATATAGGGAAATCAAATGGCTCCAGTGAACCAGCATATTGCTTCTCGAAACTGTACAGTCAGGCCACTAACAATTAGTGTGACCTGTTTTAGGAGATTAAAAAAAGTTTTTAGCAACTTGTCCACTTTCATACAGTAGCTACAGCCCTGATGTTCTCTATTTCAAATGAATTCTGACCCTGTAAAAAAACAAGTTTTGTTCATGAGTTCTTTAGTAGTTTAATTGGATAATTAAGTCTTCTTAACTTCCGAAAAAGTTTAGTTGAAATCCTGTCTGATAGGAAACTCTATTGTGATGTGGCACTCTGTTGTAGGATTTTACATACACTACATGGCCAAAACTATGTGAACACATGAGTAATAAACATCGCATTCCAAAACCATGGGCATTAATATTGAGCTTGGTGCACAACAGCAATCACTCTCCTGGGAAGGCTTTAAACTAGATTTTGGATCTAGTCAGCCATAAGAGTTAACAGTGGACAAGGAGGCCTAGTGCAGCCATAGTTCCAGTGCATCCCAAAGATGTTCAGAAGGGTTTAGGTCAGGGCTCTGTGTAGGATAATCAAGTTCTTCCACACTAATCTTGGCAAAACACGTCTTCATGGATCTCTCCTTTGTCATCCTGGAACATGTTCTGGCCTTTCCAGTGAAAGGAAACCTTGATGCAACAGAATACAAAAAACATTCGAGAAAATTGTGTGCTTTAAACTTTATGGTGGAAGTTTGGGGAAGTGTCACATATGGGTGTGATGGTCAGTTGTCCACATACTTTTAGCTCCATTAAAAAAATTCTAATCAATTTTTTTTCTAAGAGTTTACAGAGTTCCATTCCATTCATAAGCTATACATGTCTTAAATGGACAGGAGTTAACTATTTTTTGTCAAATAGCACAATCATATCCCTAATTAAACAACTTAAAAACATAGTTTTTTTCTGATGCTTCCAGGCAAACTAATCAATGTTAGATCACAGCACTCAACTCTCAATTCATCTAGAGAGATTCCATAGAAAGTGGTGGGTTGGGCCATTAAGAGGGAAGATATAAATGGATTGGCGCTGAGAATCACACTCTCGTCTGCTTATTATACACTCAGATCAAATTAGGTTTCCCAGAAGATAAAAAAGTTTATGTGGGATTCTTTGAAACGTGGCTATAATTTTTGGGAATGGCAAAAAGTTGTCCTATTAACCAGATTAAGCAGTATAGACCAGTCCTTGTCATATAAAGTTACCTGTTTAAAATAGGAAGAAATGTCTAGTGATATAGTTTCATCATATTAGTTCTGACAATAAACATTAACCTAGAGTTTAAGGGTCTGCTTTACAAGTTCTCCAAACACATCCTGGTAAATCTGTACATGTAATGAACATGCTGGCTCTGGTAAATTGGAGCTTAATGTGAATAAAGCATGAATGTGTGCAAGTTTTCTGCAATCTCTTGGTGGCACTTCCATGCTTAAATGCTTAAATTAAGCATTTAAATTTTTTATTGATTATTGATAAATGGATGGTGGTAAAAAGCATGTTGCAGAGAAATGTACCTAACTGTGCCTATTCAATGTATTATTCAAAACTGTTGAAAATTGGATGATGAAACAGTGAGGCAACAGTGAGATCTGTTGAATATGCCCTTTCTGCACAGAACAGCAATCCTCTACTAATGAGCCCTAATTCGTTTTTATGTGACAAATTCATTATAGAATATCCACTAACCTCTGTTTTTTAGTATAACACACCTTGATATTGTTCCTGCTGCCTAGCAGAATTGATGATAAAATTAATATTCAATCAGGGGCATTATCTGCAAGTGATGGAAATTGCATCATTCAAGAATAACCTTGCCTTGTGTGTGTGTGGTTGTGTGTGTGTGTGTGTGTGCGTGTTTATACCTTAGTGGGGACCAATTGTCTCCAAAAGAATGGTATTTTTTTTTTTCCAGAAACAGCAGCTTTTACTTAAAACAAAGAAAGAAAAAACCTAAAATTTTACCTTATTGTTATTGAGGTTAGATTAGATTTAGGTGTAAGGATGGCACACGGATAGCAGTGCAGGGGGTCGATTAGAGCACCTATGTGCTTCCTGCTTTTGATCACTGTATTGGCCGGCAGGAAAGAAAAGAGGAGGAGGCAGCAACATTTAGGAGTGCAAGCTCAGTCCAATCAATCGCTGGTGAGAGAGGAAATACGATTAACGGCCTACCATAGAGGAGATCTGTTTAACTGCATCACAGTCACACTTTGCTGCAATCTCCACATTCGAGCATATAGCTTCCCTTCCCCCCCACACTTTCCCCACCCAGAGGGACTGAGAGTTAAACACATGTAGACAGGAAAGGAGCAGAAACAAAAGAGAAATGAAAGAACACCCCATAAGTACTGTATACGGTTTCATATGAAAAGAAGCAATTTTCTATAAAGAATTTGCAAAGCTGCTATCACACCGGCAAGGAAGGGCAGAGGGGGCTAAATGTGGGTTACGTATCAGAAGGTCTGTGGTTCAAGCTCCAGTACAGCCAAGCTGGCATTGAGCAAGGCTTTTAACCCTCTCCGCTGTATCATGGCTGACCATGTGCTCTGACTTCAATTCAGTAGAAAAACATAGCCTTCTCCTTTCGAGTCTGGTTCCTCTCAAGGTGTTTTCCTGTCATCTCAGGGAGTTTTGTCACCTCAGTGGAAATCTAAATCTAAGTCCATATCCACACAGTTGTTTCACAGTAGATTTCTCCATTTGGGTGCATTTTTTTCAGCCAGCTTCTGGCTGAACACATTATCTGAGTAACTGAGAAGGTGTGTGTGAAATCTTGTGAAAGAGAAGGTGAATTATATTCTTTATCACTCATATTTTTAGTTTGCACTATTTATTGCAAGGTGGCAGTAGAAGGGCTACTGAGGACAATGGACCAGTTGTTCATGTTTTGGAAATGCAAATGTAATGGACTGTTTCTTTCATTTATCTTGCAGTTTTAAGCTTTTCATATGACTTATCTTTGCAAAAGTAGATTGAATAAGAACATAATGTACAAAGAAAGTATTACTTAAAAGGACAGATGGCATAACTGAATGTTGGTTACTTTACCGTTTACCATTTTTGAAAATTCATTATTGACTTCAGTATTCAGTATCCAGTCGCACATTGCCCATGTGAATGCAACTCCCTGTTGTTCCTTTATATGTGCTCTGAATAATTTGTCTTACACTGCCCTTGTCGAGACCTCATGATCTAATTCATTGCTCAACTCCTAGCATAGTTTCATCGCTGAGCTATTGATAGATATTCGATTTTATCTTTCACATATATCACTTCAGTTTGTGCATTAGCCATGGTCAATGTGAAACAATACACTGTATCAGCTTTAACTAAAAAAGTACTGTGAGTAAATCCCCAGTGGCTGTGCACATCAGGTTATGCTCAAGTCACTGGCGTTCCCAAGACTCATAATGGCTCCATTATCTCTGAGAGTAGCATCAGTCTCGAGATCACATGCCACACTGTGGGGGATTTCTACATGATCAGCCATGCACTGAGTCTGAGATGAAGCCATATTTCACACTCATGATGTGCTGATGGCTGCCTAACACTATAAGTTGTATATTTCATGGATGGTTAAGACTCTCGGGCTGCTGGAAATCTATTTTGGGAGTTAACTCTCTAAACTCCTAGCTTATTGTTCACTTATTTCATTTTTAGGAAGCTTTCCAAGTATGTACTATAAATTACTCGATTGCTAGAGTAAAACTAATTGGAAAAGCATGTTGGAGGTGGATGTGATAGAAGTCTCGATCCACTTATGAGTCCTGAGCATCTAATGAGGACAGAGAAGTCTAAACAAATAACTACACATTTACAGCAAATGTAAAACGGAATATAAATCATTGTATGTGATGCAACAAATCAAATAATTAAATTCTTAACAGAGCTGAGACAGGTATAATCCACAGAATGTAAGAAATCACACACACACACACACACACACACTTCTAGCCCTACAAACATATTCACATTAGAAAGAAAGAAAGGATTCTGAGTGTGCCATAAATTTCTGCATTTACTTTAAATAAGGCAGATAGATAGATAGATAGATAGATAGATAGATAGATAGATAGATAGATAGATAGATAGATAGATAGATAGATAGATAGATAGATAGTTTCAAAAGATTTTGTCTTTAGAATATTCTCAGATATTCACCTCTGACTGTCTTTGGTTTAACAAATTTGCAGTTTCCAAGATATCGACCTATATTCTGAGAAAACCTAGCAGAGAAACAGCTGGAACTAGGACGTATTGATAGCTACCATGGTAAAGTCACAAATATGTCTAAAACTGATCTAACAATAGGAAATTGACAAGAGGCTTACTTCACAGTTTTATGCAGCTGTGTAGGTAAGAGTGTAGCTAGCTCATGTCATACACCCATGAGGCTGCTTTCACGCTTGGAAAGTACACGCTTTACGTGTAATCCTATGGGTACCGGATGAGAGACATGTGAAACATGACTCCTTTTAAAAAACACTGCTGCTGTGGGTGCAAGTGTGTAAAACAAGTATGTCAGCTAAAGTTCC
The DNA here is from genome assembly GCF_019097595.1 of Hemibagrus wyckioides. Taxonomy (NCBI): domain Eukaryota; kingdom Metazoa; phylum Chordata; class Actinopteri; order Siluriformes; family Bagridae; genus Hemibagrus; species Hemibagrus wyckioides. The sequence goes on along the minus strand of NC_080710.1, from coordinate 25,580,979 downwards.
AGTGAAAAAGAAAAGAGACTTCTTAGTGTCTTAGATTTAAGAGATACCGGTTTGCATAATCTACATAGGAGTTAGTTAGCCATACCAGCATTATATCTAATGATCTATTCTCTACTGTCATTCCCTCCTTTTTATTCTTCCTATAGGGAAACTGCGCTGTGTTAGAATACATAACCAGATGAACGAAATATCTGAACTGTCAGAAAGCAGCACTTTAGATTTGATAGTTGAAAGGATAACACAATCACAGACAACAAAGCAGGAATAAAAAACTCTGGTGTCAAGGCTCAGTGCACTGTAAAACAAGTGTACTAACATACAAGACACAAACACTGTTTGAAAATCCAAATATCTCGACAAATTATTCAGACTGTATGGTGTTGTTTCATCATATAACCCAAACTGCTGTTATAGCTTCCAGTAATCTGTGTGTGTGTGCAGTATATTGTGTGTTTCACATGGTTTTAGTGGAGTAGAGAAATGAGATGAGGACTGACCTCTCTCTTCCAGATGGGGTTGATGGTGTTGCAGATAATGCTGGATCTCTTCTCTTGACCGTGGTGGGGGAGAGCAGGGAAGATGCTGTGCTTTCCAGGGTGGATGGCGATCTTCAAATATGGATCAGGATTGAAGAACATCCCCTTCTTCAGACCCACTGCTTGGATATCTGACAGTAACCAAAGAACATGAGATGATAAGTATGTGTAAATGGTTCTTTCTTTATATCGTAACTGGCAACTTGGATGAGTACCTTTTCCTTTGCGTCTGAAAAATACTTTAGATCTTAAATTCTAATTGTAGTATATGTGATTCTATAGAGCGTATGTGACCAGGATTTAATATCATTTAAGCAGATATTTTTTGTCCCTGTTCGAACTCAAGTGAACATAAAAATAACAAAGTAATAGTTAATTACTCTCTCCATATGCAAGTTAAAGAAAGGTACACACAAAGAGGGAGTCAGGCCAAATGTTTTAGACCAATCGTTTTTGGCAAAGGGCCGGTGTGGGTGCAAGTTTTCATTCCAACCTGTTTAATCAGTTGAGCTTGGCGTTCAGTAGACTCAGGTGTGGTTTCTGCTTTGTTGGAATAAAAACCTGCATCACCACCGGCCCTTCCCGGAAACCACTTTAGACACTTTAGAGTGTGGAGTGTGGCTGAGTTTCATTTTAATATTTAACATACAGTTAATGTAACTTGATGTGACTGAAGCACACTTCAAGGGACCTTGATTATCTTCTTCATCTTTTCTTCGTCTGTACATGCATGGAAATCAAAAGCGCCAAAAATTGTTTCTATTACACGTTTCTCTTTTGCATGAATCTCAATCACAAGTGAAGTTTATGCATTTTAAAATCTGATTATCATCAGAAATGAAAAGGAAAGGAAATAAAAGCCTTTTAGATGTTCAGACATTGTGGGCGTTTTGATACACAGTATTCATTACAAACGAATCGATTAAGTCCGTTTCTCTATGGTATGTACAGATCTATGCATTAACTTTATCTAAATGTTCACTGTGTGAGGAAATTACACTCAGGTAGCGAGCTTTTAGACACAGCCAACCATAGGCAGCGTTGGATATGGTTTCTTATAGATGATGAGTTTAGGTACACTATATAAATAGTGAAGGACACCCTTCACTGAATTCAGGTGATGTTTTTCAGGGGTTTGGCTCAGGCCCTAAGCTCCTGAAATTATTATTTTTATTTTTATTCTAGGACAACTGGTACTTTTATAGCAAAGAACTAAATAGATAAACTGGGTTTTAAGTGATATTAAGTTTTTCTGCCTACAATATACACTATATTCCCAAAAGTTTTGGGACACCCCTCCAAATCGTTGAATTCAGGTGTTGTGTTTCAAGGGTTGGGCTTTGCCCCTTAGTTCCAGTGACAGGAACTCGTAATGCTTCAGCATACTAAGACATGTTAGACAATTTCATGCTCCCAACTTTGTGGGAACAGTTTGGGGATGACCCCTATGTGCTCCAACATGACTGCACACCAGTGCACTTTATGGACCTTGCTTTGTTCACTGGTACGCAGTCATGCTGGAACAGAAAGTTTAGGTTGTGGCTGTTGTTTTTATTTTGGCCATGTCTAGTGTATTAAGAGATTACTCAAGATTTGTGTCAAAAGAGCCACTTGTGTCCTGCTCTGCTAAGGATCAGTGCAGATTGATCAACTCTGAATTGGCTGGGGAACATCAGTGCCCTCTCTAATCCGCTAATCCTCTGTGTGTATGTATATATATATATATAGTGTATGTAGCAGCATGTTAAAGTGGCCTTGTTACCCAGGGCAGGAGAAGTGACTATGAATTAAATATAAGACAGCTAAGAAGCTTTTAAAGCAAGGATGACTCTCAAGCTCCATGCAGAGTGACACTATATGGGTGAGGAGTAGTACTTTTTTACTAGGGGCACGTACCAATTTCTATTCATTCTATTTCACTTCTCTTGGACAATTTACAAATATTTAGGATGAATTTAGCTGTATAAAACAATTAGATGATAAAAGTTTAATATGCATTAACTTAGTGCTGCTGAATTTTAAAAACGTATAACAAGGAGTCATTATATCAAAATTTTCATCTCTTTATAATTATAGGCCACCAAAATAATAAACATGTCCATGATATTACTTACATTATAACAGCTATAAGAAGTTGGATCTATCACAATAATTCCAAATTTCCAAAGTTGATTATTTATCCATAACAGCATGTCCTGACATTTTATACATCTTCTTTTATAACACAACAATTTGCAAACACTACAATTTTTAACGTATAAACTAAAACATATTTTGTATTTTTTCTTTTAATGTAATATTGTGGAACATCCACAAAACAAGTAAGTTCCTGTTATCATTTATGTCCCAGCATTTATAAACCATTGTTGCCTCACCATCCTCTTTTGTTCTCCCTATTGAAATTAATAATATGAAAATTGCAACTTGAGACGGTATCGAAAAGCTTTCTCTCCTTAAAATTTTTCCATGGTGGAAAAACTGAGAACTCTTACACTGGAGACCCCTTCCATAAAAATTACAATTTGAAGTTTTTAAGTAAACTGATGATATTTTTCACTACAGGTTCTTGTGAATCAGTTACTATAGAAACGCTAATATATGTGGACTAACGGATTAAAACACTATAACCTGGAATTAAGCCTGCTGCTAGCGCTATATGTCAGATTTGTATTGTTACAGAAAATTCGCGCCTACGCACTAAGCAGAATCACAAAGCGAGTATAATTCATTTCAATTCTTTAACAGCCTTCAGCCCACATACACTGTGTACACGGTACTATTTAACAGTTTATTCACATTTCTCTAGTGTCTAATACATTTAATTATATGTTCATTATATTCTATTGTGTTCCATGTGTGTTTATGTCCTTAGTTCGTTTGTTGTTGGATCTGTTCGAGGAACTAAAGAAAAAAACATTTCAGTACATCACGTGTGTTGTATATATCTGACAAATTAAGAACTTTAAACATTCCTAAAGTCTCACAAAACCTCATTAATGTCATGGCACCTCTCCACAGACAAATCACATACTGTCAATTAGATGTGTGTGTGTGTGTGTGTGTCTGTGTTTGTGTCCATGTGGCACTGTGTCATTGTTTTGAAACATTGGCATATGTACACCAGGTGCTAAGCATCTCATCTCATGCCTTCATAGTGGTGATTTTGGCAGCCATGTGGCAGAAAGTATGAATAATTTGCTGCATATCTCTGGGCATTACAGACACAAGGGGTTTACACTCTACTCTTTGGTATGGATATTGGATTAGATGTATGATGAAGTATTGAAGTGTGAAATAGCTATTTTCGTTCTTGACACAATTTTCCTCAACACTGTATAGGTTTCTCTCTGACAGGGTAATGACGTTGCAGGGATCTACAAAGATACTTTATCGTCTTTAAAGGCATAAACACATGTTCACAAGCCATGTTTTATGTCCATCAATTCCTATTTTAAAGTACTGTCACCATTTAATTCTATTTTACTACCTTCAAACATTCTTTGGAGGAGCAAATAAAACAACAGGATCTCTTCCTATAACTAAAGTACTACTGCACAGGCTACAAATATCTTTGTTATTTGTTATCAATTTGTTGAAAATTGAAATTTACACAGGCCAACTTATGCTAAAATTACTGTAAGTTCAGTAGCTCCAGGATTTAGCGAGCGCAGAAATGAACGCAAAGTCAAGCAAACTCCACGATATTCTCTGTGATTTTCCCTCAGTTAACACGCTTTTTCCACAGATTTGGGCCAAGACTCTCCGTGTGATGCCCTTCTTTTATTCACGTGTCTATCATTGAAAGTAATTACATACGTGTCTTCACTGGTAAGAGTTTTAAAAGAAGAGTTGCAGTTTCATCAATTCAAGTCGTATTTGGCAAAAAAAAGCACAAAAAGCTTTGCAAGTGGCATTGCAAATTTGGAAAAAATACGCTAAATTGAGCAATTTGTGCCAGACGAATCACAAACAATAAATAAATAAATAACTCCACAAAATCCTAGAGGGACTGTAAATTGATACAAATCTAACAGTAATGAATAGTGTTCTGAACGTTTATCAGTAAAATCTGTATCTAATATCAGATTCACATAAGACAACTTAATTATATGCCGAGGCTTGCATTGTATGCATCCAAAAGCATGTAAATACATTAAAAACCCAAGAGTAAACTGTCTAATATTAGCTCAGAGTGTTTTCATGTGGGAGAGTATGCACAAGCTTCAAGCCAACTACTGAAGCAGGGCAGGTGTGAAAAAAAAAGAGTCTATTATCATATTTAACACTCAGTAACGGTAACACTCTGAGCATATTGAAATGTAAAAGTGGTGTCACATCAGCTCTAAGTGCTACCCTTTCCCAGCAACGAGCATCTCCTCAGTGCTAATCTAGTTCTCTTACTGTTTCCTAACTCATATGTGTCTAAAACCACAAATTTGCGAAATCTTGCCAATCATCCTTTGTAGAGCTCTGAGTGTTTTTATTCTTGGCTGCCTTCTCAAAAGTATGACCTTTGCCTTGTTGTCGTTATTCCTTTGCCTGTGTTTGCCAATATTTCCTGTGTACTGATAATTGCTGGACTGATTTCATTGTTTTTTTGTTTTTTTGCACATTATGCCTCAGACATATTGACTCAGACATCTCTCTCTCTCTCTCTCTCTCTCTCTCTCTCTCTCTCTCTCTCTTGGTTTCTAATGTTACCACTGATCTACATGGCTTATTACCTCAATTATGATTCATTTTTAATTCATGTTTAACAAAAATACTTTTCACAACTGGTAAATAAAAGGTGTGAATCTTTACTGTCAACCTACCTGACAGGGAGAAGCTGATGAGCCTCCTGTTGCCGAGACTCTGCGTGACATCCTGAGTCATCACAGGCTTCAAGACCTAAATGTAGAAAGACAGACCAAGAGAAAGAAAAAACTCCTTTATTTCTTTTTCAAAGTCTGGCTTAACTTGCACTAAGGCACAGATATTAAATATAAACTGAAAAGAACTGAAAGTATTAAGACAGCTGATCAAATAATAAAGAAGCAGTGAGGTGTGTGTGAGGAAAGGATCAGACTCAGGCAGGCTATTTTGAAGACTCTTGGCACTTTCCCACCATCCACTTTCTCTCCATTATTCCTCTTCTACGCTACAGTGCTAATACGCCATTCTGGCAGGTTGGCTGTAGATGGGTACCTTACATTATTCATTACTCCTGCACAGGTCCGGTTTTCAGGAATAACATGGACAAGACAGTCTCAGAGAGTAGTGTGCTCATGATGGAGAAACTGAATTTTAACTCTAATGGACAAACTCATGGACAGGGTCTGGCCAGGTCTACACATTTTTGGAACTTCAAATAATAAAAATGTCACACTAGAATTAGTTTGTGTTCAGAAGACTGAAGCAAAATAAATTGATTTATGTTAATATACTGGTATTTACTAGACTAAGGGCTTTATTTCTAAGAGCCTGTATGACGACTGCAACCTTTTGTGTGTGTGTACTATAGATGTATTATGGACAATTTAGTGTATCGTAGTTTACAAAGAACAGCTGCCTAAGTGGCATTGCTGTAGGTAGAGGAAACTTAAAACTCTTATTAAATATTATATTAATATGCCTCCTAATTGTGATCTCCGATCTTAGAGGGACTCTGGGGGGTAAATTTTGTACAACAAAAGTCTCTTCACGTTTTTTGTATTATCGTCAGCAATGTATTTACGCAACTTTAATACTGTCACTTTAATTTGAACACATGTTTGCCATTCCTAATGTTTAAGTAGCATTAATAATCATGTTACAGGGGCTAAATTAATCTATTTGCATTGCCACCTCCCTGTACTTTGCAGCCTGTACACCCTGTTCCTTTTGCACAGAAAATTACACATTCATTAAAGAAAACATGCAAAATGGACAAGATGCTATCCTCCCCAAATCCTCTTGAAAGCTGTTGATAGCCCTTGTACAAACCACCATACAAAAAAGCCTCCAAGAGATATAAAAGCTCAGTAAGCACTGAGGGGGAAATTAGAGCAAACATGCTGAAAGAAGAGCAGGTGTTTGGCCCACTGGCACCAAAATGAAATGCAAATCCTGTTCTATTGACCATCAAACAGAGAAGACTTTCCCCACATGACACAGATGCACAGCAACACCAGACTTTTAACAGATTACTCAAATGAAGAGACAGATTAAAATAATCTGCTGGAGCCTGAAATCCCAGCCATAGAATCAGTTCGATAAGAGATAAACAGCGTCTGTTGAACTCACTGAAACAGAATTAAGCTGATGTGGCAGATTGGGGATAGATGACCAGTTGAATGATGCGGTGTAAATCATAATGATAAAATGGAATCGCCAAGATAATGATAATAAGTCACCAGGATACAATAGATTTTGGTATAAACTGTCCTGTATTAAAGGAAAAAGTCCATAATTATCTTCATAATAAATTCTGAGTTGACATGATGGTTAATTGTTTACTACTGCTGATAGTGGCACAAGTGAGATTTAGCTCTCGCTACCTAAAGAGACTGCTGCAGCAGCACTTTAGTCTTTTTGTCCATTCAGCTCTCACCTCTTCATCAGTATAAACTGCTCAAACATGGATTAGTTTCCAAAGCTTCACTTTTCATGCTAACACCACCATCACCACTCCATCATGCTTCTTATCTTGCAGATGGCCAATTATCTAAGCTGAGTCTTTGGAACTAACAGCAAAACCTGATCATTTTCACTCGACTGTTTCTCTCCTATTAAGCACCACTGTAAGTACTGTAATAGTTTCTCCGAATGAGGCACCTTTCTGTAATTTCTGTGAGTCTCTCAAGTATAATAAAAATTTCATTAACTTATCAAATTAGCACCGGATTCACTAAATACAGTACAAGTATGCCGATACGAATTTTACGGTTTGAATTTTATTTTTATTTTCTAGAAAATAAGAAAGCCCCTTTGTCATCTTAAGACATTTCAAAACAAATTCTCACCAATTAGTAATAACAGGCATGTTATTATAGCACTGCCTTCACAGTGAAGAGGTGTTCTGCTCTCACTCACTGTGAAGGAAAGATAATGAGAAGACAAATTTTCCTACTATTTATGCCCACAGTCAAGTGAAAATCATAGATCCAGTGGCAGCACTTTAGTCCAGTCGAAGCACATGCAGCTTAAATCTGAGCTCAGCTGTGTTGTGCGTAATTGTTCAAGAGCCGTCCGAACTGAGGACTAACAATGAGCGTCTGTTACTGTTGCTGCAACGAGCTTGTGTCTGCTTGTGTGGTGCTGATTTCCAATCTAGACATGCACTGAGATGGAAAGAGGGTGGTGGGGGGTGGGGGGTTTAGTGAGTGACGGCGTGAGAAAAAAAGGAAGAAAGAAAAGCAGGCCTTGCTGTATGATGGATAAATCCAAATGCAGAGGTGAGTCAGCACATCTTGGACATCATACATAAATATACATCTATTTACCAACCAGAGCATGGGTTTAGAAGATGACCTGAGGTACACTGATGCTTGTTCACGCTTATCATGAACTTCAATTTTTTTCCCTAACTGATTTCAGAGCTGCTCAGGGAGAAAGGCTCTTTCCTGGTGCATACATCATGTCTCACATACGCAGCAATACAAACACAGCCACCTTCATCTGCTCACCTCATACATATTCCATGACTATAAAAGATCACATTCAGGCAAAGACACACTCTGGGAGTACACACAGTCCCATTCTTATTAATATACATCTCCTTAGGGCAACTGATTTTTTTCTAGCTTATTAAAACCAGGAACAATAGCCTTTATGTTCATAACTGCTCAGAAACTCCGCCTTTATAAAGGAAGATGCAAATGTTGATCATCATCATCATCATCACCCTCATTGTCATCCTCAAACAACAACTTGGAGCAGCACTGAATCATTGAATCACCTTCAGGAAAGAAAGGCTACTCTGCTGTGTCCTGTCAGCAGCATCATCAAAGCCTCAGTCATTTGATCCTTAAGGACAAAAAGAACAATACTGCCTGAATGTGCTTACACTGAGATAAGGCACAGGCGGCGTGTGCCGGAGACAGACACCCAAAACACACCTCTTTCTCAGAAGCAATTTCTTCCTATTTGCTGAAAGGGCAGAGTGGTGATGCTGAAAACTGTTTTTTTTTTTTTTCCTGACAGTATTCAGAAAAAAAATAGAAAACAAATGCACTGAGTGGAACCACATGCGAGGAGTGAATGGAACACACTCAAAATATTATTTTTAGCTCGAGACTGTAAGTGCCTTCCATCCGTCTATCCATCTATCTATTCATCCATCCCTAAAATGTAATGGAAATACAATAACAAAAAAAAAGCCCTGGTGTACATTTTACACATGATTACGTGTGCACTTCTACTTGCTAGTTTCAAAGCAAAAACATCTCTGTCTGTTTTTCATAATCCACCTCTGAAATGTTTTGCTGTCTCATGCCATCTATTTCTGGGAAATTTTCAGGATAGCATGCACATGTTGTGAACAAACTCTATAGTTTCTTCTTAAAAATGAAAACTTAATAGTCATCGCAACTGTTGTCATGAGTTGTCTCTTAAATAGTATTTAGTAATCCATAATATGCAGTATATTGGTACACAACATGGACATTTTAATAGTTTGGAAGGCTCTGTTAGACTTAAAAATATTCAAACACCAACCCTAATAGGAATTTTAATGCAAAAAAAAAAAAAATGCATATGGACCAGCGACAGAGCAGTATGGCTATTGTGAATAAATAATATTGTGCAATTAGTGCAATATGGGCTGTGTAAGAATCGGCTTCAGGTATCAGTGTTATGTAGAAAATGTCCAGAAAATGTCCATCACATTGCAGCATATCATCCCTACCCTTTACAGTACTGCAGGATACACACTCATTACGGTAATTGTTTTCGGACCTGCTCAATAAACATGCCGAATGGACACAGGAAATGCAGATCTTGCATTTCCATACACATAGTTAAAAGCAACCTGATTAACCTGATCAGCTTTCAAGAATGAGACCAAGCTGCACAACAAACCAACAATGCAAGAATTAACCAGATGAAAATGGTTGTTTTCTTTTTCTTCTGCTTTGCATCTGAATAATACATCGATGAGATAATTAGATTCCCTTTTATGCAAAGTGTCTTGGTAGAAAGTACACAGGTTTACACAAAAACAATGGCAACTACACACAACAAATGTAAGAGTCATGTGACCATCAATTAAACTGTCAATAATATAAGACCAGCTTGCTACAATTATATTAATAATACTTCTAGATAATTATAACAATAACACATTGGGTGCATTGATCACCTCAGAAGTAGCAGCCTGGCAAATGAACACACACCCAAGCAGAGAGACATCAGAGAGCAGGCTGAAAGTGGCTCTTTATCGATTCACCATTCTCATCAAAGTCTGTTCAGATCACACGCAAAAACCTGCACGAAAGCTGCTGTCTTACCTGAACCTTGCCCCTCTACTGGACATCCACATCCTCAAGCCTCCACCCCTCTAAGCCAGTGTTATAACAGTGACAGGATAATGTACCTTCACCCAGTCAGGCATCCAGGTGACGGAGCACTCGCTCCTCTTCCTCCTCCTTCTCCTGCCTTCGATCTGACTGGGCGACATCAGCCCGAATTCAGCCTGCACCAGACTCAGCACTGGAGACAGTGTATAAATGGGGTGCATGTGTTTAGATGGAGAAGTGTGCAGTCCATTTGCCTGTCATCCAGGCACTCGCTTTCTCTTTCACACCTGGCCTTTCTGTGCGTGCTTCCGCCAGCAGTTATTTTTAAATGCCGCTCCCAGAAAGGGCACAGGGATCAAGTTCAGGGGTGCTCAGCATTTCCTGGGGTGGCGGCAGCACAATAGCAGTGGGCTACAGTAACTCTATCTCCGGAAACTCTTCTCAGCTGGATGCTAACCAGGGCTAATGATATTGAAAGGACAATGTCTTGACTATTTATGCTTCAGGGAGCAAAAGAAGTGTGTGAATGAAGTTTAGAATGGGAAATGATGGAGTCCGAATCAACATGCCAGGTACTAACTGAGGACAAAACTGGACATGCGGTGATTGATTGCCATGACTTTTAAAACCACTCCACTTTCTAATCTAATTTAGGGACCGAGAAGCATTGTAAGCCGGGAGAGAGAAAAACAGGGAGGGTCAGCATGACAAATAAAAGGTGACACATTAATCTTATAGACGGAACAATGGACAGCTGCCCTAAAGGCAGCAAACTAGGAACCGTGTGCAACATTTTTCAGAGAATTCAATCTATCAATTATGAAGTGACAATATAAGCTGACACAGCCTGCGACAAAAACAGCCCATCACGAATTGGGTTTTTACCAAAGGTAGTCTCAGACTCGCAGGTGTTCTGCACATGGAGCATCTGACACAGGGATAGCTGCTTGTGATATTAGACTTGAGGATAAAATCTTATACCTAACAAGTATTATCAACATGAGGGAAAGTCTATCGTTATATCCTAACGATTTTCAGTGTGTTGGCATGTTGGCTTAGCATGTTTGCCTCACACCTCATGGGTTTTGGATTTAGTGACTAGGATCTCTAAATTGTCCACAGTGTGTGAATGGGTGTGTGAGTGCCCTTGAATGGGTTGACACCCTGTCCATGGTGTCCCCCGCCTTGTGCCCTGGCATAGGGCTCCAGGCTCCGTGACCCTGTGCAGGATACGTGGTACAGAAAATTGCACTCTATGCCTTGCAAATCTATTTGTAATTGTTCTGCTTACTTCATGAGCCTAGATAATCATATATCTAAGCATATATCTAACCATTAATCCCAAACTTGGCACATGAAGTGGACTATAGTGAATACATCTAATATCCATCTCATTCAAACAGTAAACTGCTAGAACTGCGTTGGGGTAGAACATGGCATATTGAGATAAGATTCATGCAAACACGTCTTTTGGATTGGTTTCAGATCTGACAGCTTTTTGAACCGTTATCTATCCACCAGCTTCACAATCTTGACGGCTACAATCTGATAAGCAAATCCTTGTATACATACTCCCATGCATACAGGAAAGCAAGCTTTCATCAAGCCACAATGAGGGCTCTGGAACAAGATGCCTGTTAAAAAAAGGTTGATGCCATCAGGACTCCATGTGTGTAAATGTGTATATTATAAGTTTGTAGAAGGCTTGGACTTTTGTAGGAGAGCCTCTGTTGCCCTGTCTCTTCTGTCCTTGGTGTGTGTGTGTGTGTGTGAGTGTGTATGTGTAAGAGAGAGAGAGAGAGAGAGAGAGAGAGAGTAGAGTCTATGAGTGTATTGTTTTCTATGTGTGTGTGTGTCACCTCTACAAAACAGTAACAGATATTACCTGAAAGGAAATACTCACTAAACTGCTCATGGCTTCAGTAGCGGAATATTTTGTTCCCTGTTATCACATAATCATGAGTCACAGCCAAGATAAAGAAAATAAAAAACAACAAAAAGGCAAGTATCACAGTGTCTTTAATGACCAAAAGGGTAGTAGGTCTTTATTGCTGATGCAATAAAGAAATATCCTCTGAAGTTTTTTTTTTTCTGCCCACTTAGACGTGTGACATGCAGTTCTTTCAACAATGCATTAGAAGATTTCAAACACTGTTAACATTTTCAATGTCAGCCTGCCCCTTATGTAAAAGTTGCCGTTTATTGGCATGTTTGAGTGAGGAGAAAATACCAGACTCTTTAGCCACAACAAGTAGCCTGACTTGTGAGCCTATGATATCAGCATCTTTATCATAGATGTGAATGCTGCAAAAGTCACACAAACTGGTGGAAACCACACTACAGGACATGATGTATAGACTTTCTCTGCTATTTTCACCATGGATAAGTGGATAAGTGATCTTTTTATGCACAGCTTCTTACAGTTTTGGAATAAAAATTGTAATGATTTTGTTAATCTCTCTCCTCTGGTGGTCCAGCGGCAGGCTCTTCGCCCAGCCAGGGAACTAACCTAACTACTGAGGTGTTAACTCTCAGTACTGGTCCCAATACTGGAGAGGGTTGCATCAGGAGAGGTATCTGGTGTAAAACCTATGCAAAATATGCAGACCAGATAATCTGCTGTGGTGACTACGAAGGGAGCAGCTGAATGAAGAACAACAACTTTTAATCTCTGATTTGGTTTAACTTTCTTTCTGTCAAAAGCATGATTAAGAATCCAGACTGAGAGGTAATAAGTTGATCTTATAATATATATCGAGAATATATCAAAGTTTACTAATAACCAAAAGCTGCTCATCTTGTTCTTTCGGCTTTTCCCTTCAGAGGTCGGCCCAGAAAATCATCTCTCTCCACCTATCACTATCTTCTGCATCCTCAACACTTGCACCAACTAGCTTCATATCCTCATTTATTACACCCATATACCTCCTCTTTGGCCTTCCTCTTTGTCTCCTGCCTGGCAGCTCCATGTCCAACATTCTCCTACCAATATACTCACTCTCCCTCCTCTGAACATGTCCAAACCATCTTAATCTGGCCTCCCTAACTTCCAAACTCCCAAACGTCCAACATGAGCTGTCCCTCTGATGTACTCGTTCCTAAACCTGTCCAACCTCTTCACTCCCAAAGAAAATCAACATCTTCAGCTCTGCTACCTCCAGCTCTGACTCCTGTCTCTTCCTCAGTGACACTGTCTCTAAACCATACAGCATGGCCGATCTCACCACTGTCTTGTATCACCTTCCCCTTGATTCTCACTGATATTTTTCTATCACACAGAACTCCTGACACCTTTCTCCACCCATTCCAACCTTCCTGCACTCTCTTCTTTATGTCTTTCCCACACTCTCCATTACCCTGGACTGTTGACCCCAAGTACTTAACGATTCGCATGGTTAAATTTGGCAATGTTTTACGCCGGATGCCCTTCCTGACGCAACTCTCTCTATTTATCCGGGCTTGGGACTGGCACAGAAGTCACTGTACTGTGACTCCCATGGCAAGATTAAAAGCTGCTCATCAATTACTTAAAAATAAGAAAGAATACAGTATACCAATTTCATAGACTGATTGGGAGAATTATTGGGATGGAGAAAAGTTACAGACGATATACTGCATGATGAAATACAGTATACCATATACCATGATCATACCTTTACCACCGTTGAAGCAGTGGGGGAAAAACTAAATATCTGATTAAAATAATACTCGTAGCTATTAAAATGCATAATGAGAAAGTGGATGCAATAGGAACTCCCAACAAACACAGTATAGACTGAAATAAAGTATATTTATTCAACGGAAAGACTTACCTTTGTATAACATTTGAGAATTCGTTTTTCATATGAAATTGTCCCTAATACACAATCCCAGTATAGTCAATATACACAAGTCAATAGATACATATGAAGGAGTCATGATGTGTCTGGATATGTAAATCTTTGTGATTCTTTGTGATGGAAAATATTCTCTATGCTTTTTGATGCTGTGTCTATAATAATAGAAGATTTATTTCTAGGGTTAAACAGCCAGAATAAAAATTATGTTTTAAAAAAGAAGCAAAAATTAAAATCAAAGACTATAATCAAAAGCTATGAGTAAACTACGACACTTTTATAGAAAGTAGAACCCATTTGATTTCTGTAAAGATCTGGAAGCATATCTTGTTAGCACTTTGTAGATTTCTTTCTTTAGCCACAAGCTCACTAGCCTCATTGACCTGTGTGACATCATTGCTGTTTTATAAGGGTCACGGTCAACCACAGTCATGTATGTATGTGTGTGTGTGTGTGTACTTACAATAGCAGATGGGTTTCTCACAGTAACACAGGGGGTGGTGGCTCTCAGTGCCCCGCTCACTCCATGGTAATACTTGAAACAAATCTTGGTCTCAGCTATATGATAAGGGAAAAAATAAAAATAAAGGGAAATATTACCTTCTGTCTCTTGGCCTGGTGGCTATGTCATCATCACCAGTGACCCAGAACTAATGCTGTCTCACAGCCACTCAAGCCTCAGTGTCATTTTCTTAGGTATGAATAGATTTTAGTGGCACTGAACGGCACAAATGCAGACATGGCATGTCCGTAAGTAGTATTTATCCTACATAATTCTGAAGTACCTTTCTTAGTAAGAGGTATACTGAGACAGAAGCCAGAGTTCTAGTTATCACTAGACAGTCTAGTAATTTTCTTTACTCCTAATGGCCACTAATCACAAGCTTTCACAAGTGAGTGACACTGCAAATGACCAACTGCAGGTTATATTATATTTGCGTGATATGTATGACAGGGCTCAAGAGGATTTTGCTTTCTTGAACTGCTTAAAACAACTTAAAGTGACAAACTATTTTTCATTCACTGACTACTTCTGGCTCTGAAAAGCTCAGTGATGTCACAGCGCTCAGATATTTCGCTGTGGGACTGATAAAAACTGGTGCACAAGAACAGGCAATTTGACGTTTTCCAGAAACACATGACACTACAACTTTATCAATGTATCATAAAAGCGAAATCAGTCTGCTTTAATAAAGTCACCAAATACGCACTTATCCCCAACAAACCTATCGATTTTAACTGGCAACCCAACCGAAGGCTCCCAGTATAACAAAAACCTTAATAATCCCAAACATTTTAGGAAAACAAAACACATCTCTAGAGCAGAAGTCATGTTATTTGCGGTAAAAAAAAAAATGGTTCTGCATGCCTCAGCACTTCACTTGAGTGGTGTCATTTTTCCTGCACTTTGCTGCCAATGTTGGCACATCTATCACGCAAACAATTACTAGCTTGGAAACATTCAGCAAATAATTATTCATGAAACTGCACATCCTGTCACTACTTTCAAAATTTCGAAAATGAATAGTGAAAAAACGGTAGCTTGTTTTTCCTCATTTGTGCAAGAATCAGCTAAATATAGCCGACATGGACACGAAGCAGCCATTTAAATGAAGATTCAGTCGGGTGTTTAAAAAAGCCATTTGATAGATATCTTGGTTAAGAAAAAAATGAATTAAAAAGTTAAAAATGTTATAAATTATGAAAAAAGTACATTGGTACAAGTTAATTAAGCATTAAAATATTTGCTAAAAACTAAATTTATTATTTTGTAAATTTAATTTTTTGATTTTTTTTTTTTTATTCATTTTTCATGCAACATCAAATGACAGAACCATAGTGAAACAACTCATTTTAAAAAAATAAAAAATAAAAATTGCTTACTCCAAACAGTGTGGAGGAAAATGCAACCATATACACAAACACATAAATAACAGATGAGACTTTAGCCTGCAGGTTTATGTGGCCAGCTAATGTATTACATACTGTATAGCAGATGGTCCAAAACATTTATCTCCTACCTAGAAAGATCTAATTTTAGCATCACAGAGAATCAGGAGTTCAGCAACCGATGAGATGGACCTACTGTATCTTTGTACTTCTTTTTATTAATTAATTTATTTATTTTCAAAATGTGTTTTAAGCATCTGTACTTAACAGAAGTCCTTACATTTGTCTTAAATCTTCACATGCAGTTCACACATGCAGTCACCCGTCGCTGTGCAATGAAGTCATCAGTAGGCGTTCCTACTACTGGTTGCCACGGTAATAATAACGCTTATCAGTTTGTGGCATTCCAACTGACAACAAATCAATTGCCTTCCCGCTAAAAATGAAATGTTGTAGATGGAGATTGTTGTTTGTGTATAAAATTCACCAGTGTGAATAGAAGGACAAGTAGTGCAGATCATAAAATGCTCTACTGTCTTCACTCCAGTTTGTAGTAACTGCACCAAGTCGCTCTGTATTTGCATAAAGTTATTCTCTCAAGTCTTTTTTGTGTCACTGGACACCCGACATTTCATCGGCAACAGTTACTCTCATTGACAATAAATGGACTCCAGTCACCTTGAGTCACTGTATGTGTGAACGCTTTAGCATAAGGCTTGCACAGTACTACTACTATGCAGTGACGGCTGGTCACTATTATAGACAAGTTGGTTAAAATCTAATTTTAGCTAAACAATTACATGATTGGAGCTGAGCGATCCATTATATCAAAAGGTGCAATTGAAACTATTAGACTTTCATTCAAACACAAAAAATATTCTAGTGTGCTGCAAAGGCATATTGGGGAAAAAAGATGACAGAGTTAACAATCCACTTTGTTCACATTCATTGTACCCATGGATTCATTTCAGATGCACCTTATGACAGCACAAAAGGACTTGACAGTCACTGATGGACTGCGTGACTACATCCACAATCTGGCCAAGATGGAATTCAGCCCCAGATTCACTTATTTATACCTCGCTTCTTTATACCTTGTTTCTTTATACCATTCTGTGCCTAAATAATCCGCTTTAAGACATTTGATAATGGCAATGAATCTAATGTAGATTCCAACATTTAAACCTTATATTGAAGTCTTGAAGTCTCATCTTATGTGTGTAAGATGAGAGGCTTTTAATAGCTCATTTATACTAGCTGCCTTTGATTATATTGTGGTTTACTCAGAAAATGTTCTAAAAATGCTTAAACCAAGCTAAATCCTTCTCCATATAGAATTACTATGCCTCCAAAAGCATTCACAGCACACTGTGCACACAAGCTGCTCACTGAGCAACCCACATCTGGCCCACTGTCTCCTGATAAATGAGGAACAATTTCCTGTTTGAACCATTTACTGTTAGCACTTAGGACGGTCATGGCAACAGATAACTGCCACAGATGAAGACATGATAATGCAATAATCTGACTTAATATAGGTTTTACTTTAGTCTCCAGGCTCTCTAGACAAAACAATTATGGATTTTTGTATCATTGCCAATCCTTTTCTGCTTGTAGGTTTAGTAGATATTGTGCTAGATCGGGTTATCTGTATGACCCAATTGTATTATTGCATCATTTTAAAATTAGCACCAATGCTAGTCTTGCTAGTCAGACTTCACCAGAGTGTCTGTGGGTATGGTTTTACAGTGAACAGATTTGATTAACATTGCAGATGATCAATCACAGTTTTAAGTGGGGGATTCGGTTAACTGTCTTGATCAGGAAATCAGCCATTTTGAAGGCTGTCTTAATTGCGAAAATGGTTGCTACCTAGAAAAATCCCGCAATACACTGCAAAAACCAAGAATTTTTCAATTTTTTTCAGGAAAAAAAAAAGTAGCTTGTTATCATTGCTGTAGC